>NW_023994154.1:0-162500 GCF_015586225.1 Lucilia sericata | reverse complement strand
TTGCCCAAGTATAAATTCTTGATACTGCTATACATTTTAATCCTGCAATATTAGTACATAATAACAATGTAAAACTATTTGTTATTTGTATACTTTTTTCAGAGCAGTTTCAGATGTTTCAGGGTAAGTACGAATTTCCTTAACTCAAATACAAAATAATGATTTAGGTACGGATCAGCCGCCGTATTTTTTTTCAAATTGCTTGGAAATGAGTAATTGAGGGAAATCGAGACTAGTTTCTTTGTAAATTGTTCAATTTGTCCTGGAATATTGTATCTCTTTATAGTCGGGTTTATGTCAGCTAAGTACTACGAAGTAGGGACCAATTAGGCAGCAGCTACACTCTCGACAATAGGGACATCTTATAAAATTCTCGCATTTATACCACACATTAACATAAGGATGTAATGACATAAAAATGTACTAATACCATTCGTCCTAATGACGTCCAGAGTATCCGGTCACATTAGAATTTGCTACATATGCATATTACACCTCATATCGCTGATTCCAATTGCCAGTTTATTTACGATCCATATATCGAATGGAATCTGAGGTCGTTAGGATATAGTCATCAAAGTGCTTTTATAAAGCTACAGAAAATAAAGTTTAGTATAGTAATGCACAAGAACCTATAAAACATACACATATTGTTACAAATGCAGGTTTACGTTTATACGAAGTATTTATGTTTATTAAAATTTTACTGTTCACTCATTCATTTGCTGTGGTATGTAACAATTTGTGTTGAATACTACTGTACATAACAAAATCGTGTTATTCACAGTAATAAATGTTTATTCATTAACATTTACTACAATCACAATTCACATTAACATTAAACATATACGAGTAGAACTTATTTGCATTTATGCCAATATGTTCGAATTGTACATACATATGTGTGTGAATGTGTATAGTGTTTGGCCAAGTGTTGGCAAAGGCATTAAATCTATAATACATGTAAGTACTTGTAAATGTATGCATTTAACTGCCAAACAAATTTGAATATTACCAAATAGTTAAAAGCTAATAGAGGCCATACAAATATAAATACATATATGCATGTGTTGTTTATACGTTAATTTCACTAATATTTGTGTAAGACATGTAAATTTTCAGAATATTTATTAGGGAAAATGTAGAAATATTTTTGGCTTAGGCATTTAGAAAATTGTAATAATAATTTGGCTTAAAAGAACAATAAACTAGAGTTTAAGCCGTTAAAAATATGTAATTGAAGTTAAATTAATGAATGACCCAAATCATTAGAGATATATGTAGAATTAGATTCTCTTCAATAAGCAGATAACGTATAAGTAATATTATTTCGCATTAGTTCATGTTAATCATACATTCTATATGTGTTCAAATTCCGGAGTGATTCATTAGTAAGTAATGTTTAGCAAGCAAATAATTGCCCAGTGTTCTTAGATAGTTAGGACCGCTCACTATTCAGATCCCGTTTTTTAGACCAATTTTGTATGAAATATAATGAGACAGAGTTTATCGGACAAAATTTCAAAATCAGCTATGCCCGTAATCCTGTGTGCCTACTTAGACTACATACCATCATACTAACCTCAGGCTTGCTCATTTTGAGGAGATTTCTACTCTTGCTCTCATTAGGGACACCTCATAGGATCTTTGTGGTTCTACCCACCTTTTCATTATTCCAAGAGGCCTTATGCGATTCTCTCACCCATATTTTTAATTCGGCCTTCGTTGCGTCCTATGGTTTTGCGTTCGCAGGTTAACTGCCTTGATCTTCCTTCCTTTTAAAGATATTACATTCGCCCTTTCGTTGCCGAATTTCATTACGCATTTCATTATTGCTCGTATTTCTGCATGGAAGCTTGTGTTGTGATTAGTTAAACGGTGCTATATTTCTGTTTCTGGGTCTTCAATATAGAACCCCAGTCCCACTTTGTCCCCCAATTTAGAGCAATCAGTGTAAAAACGGATTCCTACTGGTATTTGCTCTAATATTCCGCTCGACCAAGGCATTCTATCTGGGATCAGCGTTTCAAAGTTTCCGATATATTCTGTGTCAGCACGTCCAATGATTGTGTATAACCTTCCAAGGTGTCCAGTATACATTAATGACGCGTCCTATAACCGCTTTTGGCCAGTTCGCCTAAAGTAAAGAGACGTTCGGCTGTAAGCGCCACCTCATATCTTAAATATGTTTCAATGGATGGAATATCTAGCAACGTTTCCAGAGCCTTGGTTGAAGTAGTACACATGGCACCACTTATACCCAAGCAGCATGTACGCTAAACTCCCTGTAGTAGTTTGATATGGCACTTTTTGTCCAAAGCCGTCCACCTGTTTATTGAAGCATAAGCTGGAATTGGTCTAATTAAACTTTTATAAAGCCAATTTGTAATAGTCTTGTGTCTTGTTGATCCTATACTCTATGTGGTGTCTCCATTTTAATTTCCGATAGAGGATTACACCTAAGTACTTAACTTTGTCTGTCAGCCGTATATTCTTGCCCAGGAAGCAAGGTTCAGTATACGTAGAAATTTTTGACTTTCTTTTGAAAAGACAGATTCCGTCTTCACCGGGTTAAGATTGAGGCCTTTCGGTTGAGCCCATTTCAATGCCGTATTCAGAGCCTCCTCAGCTCTTCTACACAAGTAATCTGGATCCTTTCCCTTTAAAAGTATTACGACATCGTCTGCATAGCTGACAGGTCTAAGTCCTTTCTCTGTTAGGGTCCTTAAGAGGCTATTAATCGTGGTAAAGGTGACAAAATGCCACCCTGTGATATACCGCGAAATATCTTTTTCCTGATAGTTATCTCGCAGCTTAACCATCTGTTCCTTATCATGTAGTTGATCCAGTTACGGTACACCCGGTCAACATAAAACTGGTCTATGTATTGGATAAGAGTATCAGTGTGCACGTTATTGAAATCGCCTTCGATGTCAATGCATACCGCCACACAGTGGGGCAGAATGGAAATTTTTTGGAAATAAATCTGGCATTTCTAAACGGCTCGATCGGGATAAAATTTGGCGTGAGCGTAGCCAAGGAGTATTCGAGTTTAAGTTTTGAAGATGAACCCTGCAGATGCCCCAGGGACGGCGCTGTGGCGGCTCAAAGTAGGGTACCTACGATATGTAAAATTTTTAAACTCGTGCCATTTTTTTGTTTTTCACTCAAATACAAAGATTTTTATATTTTGTGAAAGCGCTCGACGAGATCTTGAAAAAACATGCTTGGACATACTACTTATCTCTTATAATATCCGAGTTATAGGCATTTAAAAATTTAGTGATACAAAATTTACCATACCTTGGTCCGCCTTTTTTTGAATACCGGGCGTAATTTTGGACCAAATGGACTCAATTTTTTCTTGTTAGTTAGAGAACAAAATTTCCAATAATATACAAAAAATTTCAGATCAATATCGTTTACAGATCCAAAAATATACGTTTTTTAATTGAAAAATTCAAAAAATTTTAGATTTTTGGCGTTTTTTTGCCAAAAATGTGTCTTAACTCTTTTATTAATAAAATAAAATTTTTATTAAGAACATATAACAATTTTATAGTTTTCTAAAAGGTATCTTTACGCAGAACGCTTTGGCGTAAAAAGCTTGTCCTATTTTTTGAAAATGTTGCCACTGCGTCCTTCCGAATATGACCTATTTTTATCAAAACTTCAACTTTGGGCGACATGTTCTAAAATCCCAAAGCTGGGATCAGAAAACTGAAAGCAGTTTTGGAAACCTCAATATGTTTTCTATTTACTCCAAAAGTATTTTCCCAGCCCTGAAAGAAATGTGGACCCTATGGGCAAAAAAGTAAAAAATCCCATTTTTGGGATTTTCATTCCTATTTTTGGGAATTGCGGGATGCCCTTTGACCTTTTCAATTTTTTTTTTTTGCATATTCTTATTTGAAATGACAAATTTAACAAGCGTTGAAAATTTCATTGAGTTTTGTTCATAAATAAAGATTTTGTCATATATTACATATTTGTTTTATTTCTAAAACTATGATTTATATCAAAATTTTAATAGGATCGCAGATAGCTACAATAATTTAGTCCATATTTATCCTTTAATATCATTTTTTAGTTAGATATGGAAATTCTCGACCCTTTACAAAAAATTTCATGCCAATATCTCAATTACATTCAAAAATATGTTCATTTAAACCTGTGTCCTTTAATTTCATCTTTTTCATATTTTAGTATTAAGTATGACAGAACATACATACATTTGGTGTTGAATAAAATATTTGGACAATTTTTAAAAATTATTTAGTTAATTATTTTATTATAATATTGTATATAAAATAAAAAAAATTATAATTTTATTATGAGCCACGCACAACAACACCTAAATCACCCCACACAAATTACCTTTCCCGCCCACCGAAATATAAAACACAATTTAATACAATATCATCAGTTAGTATAATAGCTTTTTTTATTTGAACTGTTTATCTTAAACATAATACAATTAATTCTTACAACCTACTTATATAGTTAATTCCTAACACTACTTATTTTCTATAAAATAATCTGTCATATCGGTATACATATCCAGAAGGTAATATAAGTCCTTTAAATCTTCCTTGTTTTGAGATGATAGAGTTTCATAACAAATCCATCTTTTTCGCATAGTTGAAAGAACAGGATCAGAAGATAGAAGTAAACTATTAAAAATATCTTCATTCTGTGATTGCCTGGAGCATTTTCTTGAGCTGAATAGTTGAACATGCTTAAAATCTCGATTCCTCGCTTCCTGGGCTTCTTCTGTTAACTCTCCAAGTGGAAGAATATTCGATTCAATTATTATTTGACCATGACACAATACTTTGTGTACTGTTGGTGTTAGTTCCCTCCATGGATACAGAGATACAAGTAATTTAGAAATTTCAGATGTGTATTCCCCAAATCGATTTTCATTAATTTTATGTTTACTATTCAGTGCCATTAAAATAGTTTTAACTCTTCGAAGCAACTCCTTGTCGATTCCAGTTATTTTTGAAGTAATTTCAAAATCACGAAAAAACCTTCTCGACGTATTACCGTCATTTGTACTACCGCAACTTGAAAGTGGTTTGTCGATGTTTAATCCCATCTGAACTTTAAATTCTTCTTGGATTCTGCTTTTTTCCGCAGCACTCAGTTCTTTCAATTCTTCATTATTTTTTGTTGATTTAGTAGGATAGTTTGTTTTTTTTTTTCCTGGATCGCCTTGTATGATGGTAATATATTGTGTCCTTTTTCATGCAGAGCTTTCCCAGTTCCAACATAAGCGCTATTGCTTCCTCTTCAGTAAAATTTGATTATGATGTTGGAGTTGGTATACTTTCCACAATTCGCTTAAGTCGTCTTGGTGATGCATTAGGAAGAATAGTTGCAATATGTACGACATCCATATGTTGGTTTTCCTTTTTCAGCATTTCGTTAAATGTATCAGCAATTTCCTCATTTGAGATTGAAAAAAGTTTTTGTGTGACCCTCTTTTTTTTACCTTGAACATAAGTCTTCGTATGACTTGCAAGGCGCTCCTATTGATGTGTTGTAAGTTGAGATTTCCGTAGTAGTTTCCATCCAACTACAAAATTTTAATCGAAATTTCTTTTGATTTCCATCCACAGACTTACTTTTTACATCAAAAAGTTTTAAAAAGTTTTCAATTTTTGATATGCCTGTTTTGTCTACTTTTCTACTATATGTAGTTTTTATATAATTTGAAATGTCTTCAATTCTTTCTGGCCCTTTTGAAGATATACTCCATAAAACGGAACACAACTCTTCGTACTTTAATGTAATCTTCATTGTAGATTTATTAAATATGGTACTTAAAATCTGAGAAGTTTACTTATATACCAATTCTTGTCATTTCCGATACAGGTATTCCAAAGTAAAAAATTACGAATTGTCTACCTATTAACATTTAGGACTATATTACTATAACCTGTAATTCAGTCATTGATATTTCTTATTAGTGAATGAATCGAAATTATCATTACCTGTATATTTTTACCTACATGATCATAAACGAAACAGAACGAAATGATCTGTCGAAAAAATTTAGGTTATAAATTTTTGAAAATTTAAGCATAATAGGACCTTTCAATTATAAGGATAAGCAAACAAATAGAAAATAGGTAAATATAAGATTTAAATATGTGCTGTCATACTTAATACTAAAATATGAAAAAGATGAAATTAAAGGACACAGGTTTAAATGAACATATTTTTGAATGTAATTGAGATATTGGCTTGAAATTTTTTGTAAAGGGTCGAGAATTACCATATCTAACTAAAAATGATATTAAGGGATAAATATGGACTAAATTGTTGTAGCTATCTGCGATTCTATTAAAATTTTGATATAAATCATAGTTTTAGAAATTAAACAAATATGTAATATATGACAAAATCTTTATTTATGAACAAAACTCAATGAAATTTTCAACGCTTGTTAAATTAGTCATTTCAAATAAGAATATGAAAAAAAAAATTGAAAAGGTCAAAGGGCATCCCGCAATTCCCAAAAATAGGAATGAAAATCCCAAAAATGGGATTTTTTACTTTTTTGTCCATAGGGTCCACATTTCTTTCAGGGCTGGGAAAATACTTTTGGAGTAAATAGAAAACATATTGAGGTTTCCAAAACTGCTTTCAGTTTTCTGATCCCAGCTTTGGGATTTTAGAACATGTCGCCCAAAGTTGAAGTTTTGATAAAAATAGGTCATATTCGGAAGGACGCAGTGGCAACATTTTCAAAAAATAGGACAAGCTTTTTACGCCAAAGCGTTCTGCGTAAAGATACCTTTTAGAAAACTATAAAATTGTTATATGTTCTTAATAAAAATTTTATTTTATTAATAAAAGAGTTAAGACACATTTTTGGCAAAAAAACGCCAAAAATCTAAAATTTTTTGAATTTTTAAATTAAAAAACGTATATTTTTGGATCTGTAAACGATATTGATCTGAAATTTTTTGTATATTATTGGAAATTTTGTTGTCTAACTAACAAGAAAAAATTGAGTCCATTTGGTCCAAAATTACGCCCGGTATTCAAAAAAAGGCGGACCAAGGTATAGTAAATTTTGTATCACTAAATTTTTAAATGCCTATAACTCGGATATTATAAGAGATAAGTAGTATGTCCAAGCATGTTTTTTCAAGATCTCGTCGAGCGCTTTCACAAAATATAAAAATCTTTGTATTTGGGTGAAAAACAAAAAAATGGCACGAGTTTAAAAATTTTACATGTCGTAGGTACCCTACTTTGAGCCGCCACAGCGCCGTCCCTGGGGCATCTGCAGGGTTCATCTTCAAAACTTAAACTCGAATACTCCTTGGCTACGCTCACGCCAAATTTTATCCCGATCGGATCAGCCGTTTAGAAATGCTAGATTTATTTCCAAAAAATTTCCATTCTGCCCCACTGTGCGCCAGTGTATACAGTTTGCTATCGAAGGCTTCACCTATATAGTGGACAACTTCGTTTAACACTTTGTTACATATAATTTTTCTTAAAAACAAAAACTTCCTAATAAAATATTTACATATTTTAAAATTTTTGAGAAAAAAAGTATTTTTCAGTTTAAGTAACGCTAATATTACACAGTTATTGCACAACACCAGGAAACCTCTATCATCAAGAAAACAATTCTCTTTAGTATGGCAATATGGCGCCAACTTCCTTCCCAAGAAATAATATACGCATTTCATGTCTTGAATTTATGACCATCAAATAAAAGAAATGTGAAAAGTACACACAACAAGAACAACAACGAACAACACACAAAAGTACAACAATGAAGGGGATAATCTTGTGGTTAAGTTTACTTGATCTTGAGCTTTTCCACATTATACTTTATGTTTAAATATACTAAGTAGATTTATACCAAATGTGTATGTAATAATACATCTGCCTTATGAATACAATGTGATATTTATTTAGAATGTGTGACACATACAACAATACATACATACATATGTATGTATTTTAGCGCTGAAAAGACATTTCAAGGAGATTTATGACCTGTGAGAAGTTTAACTATATTTCACTAGATTATGACTTGTACTAAAGCAGGAAAACATTTCCGTTTTAGTTTTAATTAGGAGCATTAAGTTAAGAGGTGTTGGGTGCAGACATCTTAACCGTTTAAGATGACCTTACATTTGTTTAAAGAAAACATTTAAAGGGTGAATGCAAATTTAAATGAAAGAGTAACACTTTTTTGTGTAATATTGTCCAGATATTGGTATTGGAATTTTGTTACCCAATTGAGAAGCTCTGAATTTAGCGACTTTATATCTTCTGATTAAAAGTACCAATTTGGTAGTTGAATCCCTCACGTTCTAGTGACAATTCCATGCTAATTCTGATGTCCTCTTTAAGAACTTCCAGGTGAATTACAACTTCCTTGGAAGTTATGTATATCTATCTTTTATTATGTAAAACTTGTTTAATTTATTCATCCATTTAGTGCAGAAAATAACGTAAATACAATTTTCAAATTCCAATGAAGTTATTGTCTCATTCCTTCTGTTAGTTCCTTATTAAGTTATATTTTCTAAAGAATTACTTTTTTTTGAAAGTTTTTGATTTTTCGCATGTGAATCACTTAACAAAATTTTTATACATTTAAAAATTGAAAACTTCCGTTTTGCACATGTTTCCTTTATTTTAAATGAAGTTCTTTTTTATTATTTTCAAAGGAAATAAATCAAAAAGTATAAAATGAAATAAAGAAACTTTAACTAACTTGGATGAAACTAAGTAAATAAATTTTTACAATTGAATAGAAAAAGTTTTTTTTTTGCTTAAAACTTCTCGAAGCTTTTGTGATTTAATTTCTATAATTAAATTTCATATTTTTTCCAGAACAACAACAAGGACAAAGACAAGGACAACAAACACAACACTCAATCAAATGATACGTACAATTTCCCCAAAGTCCAAAACAACTGAATTCATTAATACCGTATTATTATGAAGATGATTCGTTTAAAAGATGAGAAGAAAGATTTTATTAGTCATTTTGGTTGTCGCAAACAATCTCACACATAAATCCTTAACACTTCCGATTTACTTAAACATTACCCAGTAGTTTTAGAAGGAATCAATTAATCGTTTTTATAAAGCATCTCTCCAAATTTGTCTAGTCTAGTCTATAGTCTATAGACTAGTCTATAGTCTAGTCTATAGTCTAGTCTATAGTGTAGTCTATAGTCTAGTCTATAGTCTAGTCTATAGTCTAGTCTATAGTGTAGTCTATAGTCTAGTCTATGTCTAGTCTATAGTGTAGTCTATAGTCTAGTCTATAGTCTAGTCTATAGTCTAGTCTATAGTCTAGTCTATAGTCTAGTCTATAGTGTAGTCTATAGTGTAGTCTATAGTGTAGTCTATAGTCTAGTCTATAGTCTAGTCTATAGTCTAGTCTATAGTCTAGTCTATAGTGTAGTCTATAGTCTAGTCTATAGTCTAGTCTATAGTGTAGTCTATAGTCTAGTCTATAGTGTAGTCTATAGTGTAGTCTATAGTGTAGTCTATAGTGTAGTCTATAGTCTAGTCTATAGTCTAGTCTATAGTCTAGTCTATAGTGTAGTCTATAGTCTAGTCTATAGTCTAGTCTATAGTCTAGTCTATAGTCTAGTCTATAGTGTAGTCTATAGTCTAGTCTATAGTCTAGTCTATAGTGTAGTCTATAGTCTAGTCTATAGTGTAGTCTATAGTGTAGTCTATAGTCTAGTCTATAGTGTAGTCTATAGTAGTCTATAGTCTAGTCTATAGTCTAGTCTATAGTCTAGTCTATAGTCTAGTCTATAGTCTAGTCTATAGTCTAGTCTATAGTCTAGTCTATAGTCTAGTCTATAGTCTAGTCTATAGTCTAGTCTATAGTCTAGTCTATAGTCTAGTCTATAGTCTAGTCTATAGTCTAGTCTATAGTCTAGTCTATAGTCTAGTCTATAGTCTAGTCTATAGTCTAGTCTATAGTCTAGTCTATAGTCTAGTCTATAGTCTAGTCTATAGTCTAGTCTATAGTCTAGTCTAGTCTATAGTCTAGTCTATAGTCTAGTCTATAGTCTAGTCTATAGTCTAGTCTATAGTCTAGTCTATAGTCTAGTCTATAGTCTAGTCTATAGTCTAGTCTATAGTCTAGTCTATAGTCTAGTCTATAGTCTAGTCTATAGTCTAGTCTATAGTCTAGTCTATAGTCTAGTCTATAGTCTAGTCTATAGTCTAGTCTAGTCTAGTCTAGTCTATAGTCTAGTCTATAGTCTAGTCTATAGTCTAGTCTATAGTCTAGTCTATAGTCTAGTCTATAGTCTAGTCTATAGTCTAGTCTAGTCTATAGTCTAGTCTATAGTCTAGTCTATAGTCTAGTCTACAGTCTAGTCTATAGTCTAGTCTATAGTCTAGTCTATAGTCTAGTCTATAGTCTAGTCTATAGTCTAGTCTATAGTCCTAGTCTATAGTCTAGTCTATAGTCTAGTCTATAGTCTAGTCTATAGTCTAGTCTATAGTCTAGTCTATAGTCTAGTCTATAGTCTAGTCTATAGTCTAGTCTATAGTCTAGTCTATAGTCTAGTCTATAGTCTAGTCTATAGTCTAGTCTATAGTCTAGTCTATAGTCTAGTCTATAGTCTAGTCTATAGTCTAGTCTATAGTCTAGTCTATAGTCTAGTCTATAGTCTAGTCTATAGTCTAGTCTATAGTATAGTCTATAGTCTAGTCTATAGTCTAGTCTATAGTCTAGTCTATAGTCTAGTCTATAGTCTAGTCTATACTCTAGTCTATAGTCTATAGTCAAGTCTATAGTCTAGTCTATAGTCTAGTCTATAGTCCAGTCTATAGTCTAGTCTATAGTCTAGTCTAGTATATAGTCTAGTCTATAGTCTAGTCTATAGCTCTCTGAGTATTTCGCTGGTTTATTGTCACTATGTGTTAGAGACACAACGATGTAGGTTTTTGGCTGTGGAGGACCAATTGTTGACTTAAGCCGGAACTAACTTTTATAATAACTTAAATCTCTATTTTGGGAACTGTCATTCAGATTTGCAGGTTATTATATGTACTAATGTATAAGCTGCAGTATAAGCAGGAGGGATTTTTGGATCCTTCTTTTTTTCGGTAATAGAATTACCAAACAGTGAAAGGGAGTTAACAATGTTACAATAAAGGCAGCATCAACAACAAGAAGAACAACAACATTGGCAGTAATATTTAATGGCAACCTGTCGTTAACTATTGTCAACCTACATTCGAATGGGATGTAATTTAGTTGTGCCTTTTTATTGCTGTTGTTGTTGTAGCTTTTGAATAGGGATTCTTTGGATTAGAGTTGTTGTTTCTTTATTCCCCTATTGAAATCGATGCTGTTGTGTTTGGTATTTTGTTAGAAAATTGAATTGTATTGAATTTGTTTTATTTGATTTGTAATTTTGCTTTATTCAGCAAAAGTTGTCAACATCCATATTTTACTTTTTGACGACAATAACAACAATAGCAACAGCAACAGCAACAACAATATTAAATATTATTCCCTTTTCTAAACAAATGTTTATTTAGAAATAAAATAGCCAAGAACAAAAATTTTTCTGCTGAATCCTATTTTTTAACATGTGGCACCGCCTTTTATTGTGCAATTTATTGTTAAAGGTTTAGTTTCGTTGTTCTTTTATTTTGTTTTAGAGAAAGGGGAGTTGTCATGCTTTTAACTAACAAAGGAGTTTGATCATGTAACCCTTTTGCAGGTGTAACACTAGTAGTTTTTTTTACAAAGTAATAATTTTTTTTTACAAATTTATAGGATAATGGAAACAAAATATTATTAGAACGTTTCTGAGGTAAGTTTATAGGTAGTGGAAAATATATTAAAGGATACAATCTTCGATTATTTACTTCACATTCCGATACTCATTTCCCATTATTATAGACCGCTAATCTAGTTGAGGAATCTTATTATAGATTGGAAGGCTAACGAGATTTGAACAGCTCAGTGTACACTGTATACCTCTCATGCTCTAACCGGCCACCAAAAGAAATGTATAAAACTCTCCTTTAAGACGTAAAGGCAAACCCATTTTCGAACTGGAACGACAATACCAATTTATTTAATGCTTTTAAAACCAAGACCAGAAAGGCTAAAAATTTCCGCAAAGTGCTCAGTGAAATTAATATTTCTGGATAAGTTCGATGCTGTTGGCATTACGGATGAGGATATGGCAATAGTTACAGAATGAATCAAAGTATGCGGAGCACACCCCACCCGTAAACCCAAGAGAAAGTGTCGAATAGAGTTACATCATGGGTTGATTGGGGATAGATTTACGATATTCCTATTCATGTGCTATGTATAAAAATTGCCTTCTTTGTCAAAGTTTGTTCAGGGTTTATTCTGTGACATCTGTAAGTAAGAACGAATTCTTTGCTTGGAGATCATTAGTGTGGTGTGGATCGTTGTCGTGGAATGCTTCAGATATGATCTGAAGATTGCGGGTCAGGAAGCAGTCCGACTGGAGATAAGATGTCATCAGACTAGACTATAGACGAGTCTATAGTCTAGTCTATACTTCAGTCTATAGTCTAGTCTATAGTCTAGTCTATAGTCTAGTCTATAGTCTAGTCTATAGTCTAGTCTATAGTCTAGTCTATAGTCTAGTCTATAGTCTAGTCTATAGTCTAGTCTATAGTCTAGTCTATAGTCTAGTCTATAGTCTAGTCTATAGTCTAGTCTATAGTCTAGTCTATAGTCTAGTCTATAGTCTAGTCTATAGTCTAGTCTATAGTCTAGTCTATAGTCTAGTCTATAGTCTAGTCTATAGTCTAGTCTATAGTCTAGTCTATAGTCTAGTCTATAGTCTAGTCTATAGTCTAGTCTATAGTCTAGTCTATAGTCTAGTCTATAGTCTAGTCTATAGTCTAGTCTATAGTCTAGTCTATAGTCTAGTCTATAGTCTAGTCTATAGTCTAGTCTATAGTCTAGTCTATAGTCTAGTCTATAGTCTAGCCTATAGTCTAGTCTATAGTCTAGTCTATAGTCTAGTCTATAGTCTAGTCTATAGTCTAGTCTATAGTCAAGTCTATAGTCTAGTCTATAGTCTAGTCTATAGTCTAGTCTGTAGTCTAGTCTATAGTCTAGTCTATAGTCTAGTCTATAGTCTAGTCTATAGTCTAGTCTATAGTCTAGTCTATAGTCTAGTCTATAGTCTAGTCTATAGTCTAGTCTATGGTCTAGTCTATAGTCTAGTCTATAGTCTAGTCTATAGTCTAGTCTATAGTCTAGTCTATAGTCTAGTCTATAGTCTAGTCTATAGTCTAGTCTATAGTCTAGTCTATAGTCTAGTCTGTAGTCTAGTCTATAGTCTAGTCTATAGTCTAGTCTATAGTCTAGTCTATAGTCTAGTCTATAGTCTAGTCTATAGTCTAGTCTATAGTCTAGTCTATAGTCTAGTCTATAGTCTAGTCTATAGTCTAGTCTATAGTCTAGTCTATAGTCTAGTCTATAGTCTAGTCTATAGTCTAGTCTATAGTCTAGTCTATAGTCTAGTCTATAGTCTAGTCTATAGTCTAGTCTATAGTCTAGTCTATAGTCTAGTCTATAGTCTAGTCTATAGTCTAGTCTATAGTCTAGTCTATAGTCTAGTCTATAGTCTAGTCTATAGTCTAGTCTATAGTCTAGTCTATAGTCTAGTCTATAGTCTAGTCTATAGTCTAGTCTATAGTCTAGTCTATAGTCTAGTCTATAGTCTAGTCTATAGTCTAGTCTATAGTCTAGTCTATAGTCTAGTCTATAGTCTAGTCTATAGTCTAGTCTATAGTCTAGTCTATAGTCTAGTCTATAGTCTAGTCTATAGTCTAGTCTATAGTCTAGTCTATAGTCTAGTCTATAGTCTAGTCTATAGTCTAGTCTATAGTCTAGTCTATAGTCTAGTCTATAGTCTAGTCTATAGTCTAGTCTATAGTCTAGTCTATAGTCTAGTCTATAGTCTAGTCTATAGTCTAGTCTATAGTCTAGTCTATAGTCTAGTCTATAGTCTAGTCTATAGTCTAGTCTATAGTCTAGTCTATAGTCTAGTCTATAGTCTAGCCTATAGTCTAGTCTATAGTCTAGTCTATAGTCTAGTCTATAGTCTAGTCTATAGTCTAGTCTATAGTCAAGTCTATAGTCTAGTCTATAGTCTAGTCTATAGTCTAGTCTGTAGTCTAGTCTATAGTCTAGTCTATAGTCTAGTCTATAGTCTAGTCTATAGTCTAGTCTATAGTCTAGTCTATAGTCTAGTCTATAGTCTAGTCTATGGTCTAGTCTATAGTCTAGTCTATAGTCTAGTCTATAGTCTAGTCTATAGTCTAGTCTATAGTCTAGTCTATAGTCTAGTCTATAGTCTAGTCTATAGTCTAGTCTATAGTCTAGTCTATAGTCTAGTCTATAGTCAGTCTATAGTCTAGTCTATAGTCTAGTCTATAGTCTAGTCTATAGTCTAGTCTATAGTCTAGTCTATAGTCTAGTCTATAGTCTAGTCTATAGTCTAGTCTATAAGGTCTAGTCTATAGTCTAGTCTATAGGCTAGTCTATAGTCTAGTCTATAGTCTAGTCTATAGTCTAGTCTATAGTCTAGTTCTATAGTCTAGTCTATAGTCTAGTCTATAGTCTAGTCTATAGTCTAGTCTATAGTCTAGTCTATAGTCTAGTCTATAGTCTAGTCTATAGTCTAGTCTATAGTCTAGTCTATAGTCAGTCTATAGTTAGTCTATAGTCTAGTCTATAGTCTAGTCTAGTATAGTCTAGTCTATAGTCTAGTCTATAGTCTAGTCTATAGTCTAGTAGTCTAGTCTATAGTCTAGTCTATAGTCTAGTCTATAGTCTAGTCTATAGTCTAGTCTATAGTCTAGTCTATAGTCTAGTCTATAGTCTAGTCTATAGTCTAGTCTATAGTCTAGTCTATAGTCTAGTCTATAGTCTAGTCTATAGTCTAGTCTATAGTCTAGTCTATAGTCTAGTCTAGTCTAGTCTATAGTCTAGTCTATAGTCTAGTCTATAGTCTAGTCTATAGTCTAGTCTATAGTCTAGTCTATAGTCTAGTCTATAGTCTAGTCTATAGTTTTTAATCTAGTTTTTAGTCTAGTCTATAGTCTACACTGGTCTCTCATATTCTTTTATCCTTATTCTTATAAATTCTTAAAACTAAACTGCTTTCTATAAAAATATTAAACTTACCTAACACTGTAAAAAGGGTATGTACAATGTACATATGTATGTACATATGTATGTCCTTTATTATGATGTGCACATTTGAAATATATTGAAAGAAATTTTAAAACTCATTTCCTTGTTTCATGAATTGTCCTGATACACAGCTGTGGTCATTGAACGCCTCAGTTGGTTATAAGTACCAAGTAATTATACAAAAAAAAGAACAACACAAGCAGTACATCCTAACACTGACAAAGACCAACTCCACTCGTGACGTGTTTTTCACAATTTTTTTTTCTTTTTCATAGTAACAAATGAATAAAATGACCATTATTGGGAATGGTCATCATTGCAAACGTAACGGCGACCAACACATGTGACAGTAACTGCCAAATGCAAAAGGAATGAATTTTTGAGAGACATGGAAAACCAGCGAAAGGAGTTTGGGCATAAAGTTTAGCTCTTGGACAGAGTAGGTTGGATAAAATTGAATTTCCGCTTTAGTTTTTCTTCCTTCCGTCATACAAAGACCAGTACGATTGTGATTTAAACGAAGTATCACTTGCTGCCACAAAACACATTGTAGTGGCACCCAAAGAGCAAGTGTAAAAGAAAATGTATGTACATCCTTGGTTAGGGTCATCATACACAAGAATTTCAAAATTGAAATTCTTATTTAAAATAAATTTTTTATTATGACTTTAATTAAAAATTTAACACATTTTAGCTAATTAGAATACAAAATATAAATTTTAATTTTGTCTTTTGTTTGTTTGTTTACTTTTACACATTGTTTTGTTGTTGTTTATATTAATGTGAATTTTTTTTAATTTTGGGTCTCTTTTTTTGGCAATATCCCCTTTGTATTATGTGGCAAACAAAATTAGACCAAGTAACGGAGCTACATGAACAATATAAAATAATGTCTGTCCAGTTATTTTCATTCATAAATACCCCTGCAGTTTGTAATTATTTGTTGACAACAAAATGCTCCATGTAAATACATTGTTATTCAAATTTTATATGTGTTTGTAGTTTCCCGGTAGTTCGAAGATTGGATCTAGATATTTTATTAAAATTTTTATGTTTCCCCTTCCACAACTACTTGTCCTAGAATTGACCTTTCTAAGACCACAAACGCATCTTACTTTGATTGCAAATGAACAACTAACTATACCATAGACTACTAGTAGTGAAATAAGTAACTACTTTCTAAGGTACTGTACAATAAAAGTGTTTAACTGGCTTCTTCTTACATTACGCAAGGATGCTAAAGTGACAATGGAGTTTCTATTGCGAAAAAACATTTTCCCAAGAGGGACATATTGAGACCGAGCAAAACTGCTGGGTGCATATCTGTCTGTGTGAGTTTATATTTGTTTGCATGAATCTAATTATTTTATATAGTTAAAGCAAATTTCATCCGCAACAGTAAACAATGATGATGTTGTTCTTGTTGATGACGATGTTGCTTCAAACGGTTGGCAGGTATTATTTCTTAGTGATGTTGGAATTTAAAACTTTTCGGTTTTTTGGGTTGTTAAATATTCGACTCCAATCGCCAATAGCAGAAACAAACAGTTAATACGGAGAAGCAGGCTTAATACCTACTCGTCCCGCATAGGCCGTGTTTCCTAATAAATCTTTAGCTGGCGGTCAGGATCCTCATGATATTCTCCCGGGGCATGTTACCTTGATAAAACATCCATCTTGGTGTTATTGCAAGAGGTGCTACCAATACCTTTAGTCTGCCGGGACTAGTAATGATCAAATGTATCCTCGGTCTTTCCTTGGAATGATTTTTCATGGTCGAACCACAGCACCAGACAATATTGTACTACAGGTGACCAGTTTTGCGGGGAGATTATGTTGGTTTAAGAACTGATATATCCACATGCCATATATGTATGTCTCAATTCTCTTTCCGTTTCTGTTGCCATCTCAACAGATGTGACTGCGTGATGTGACAAGGCAACTTATGCTGGATTCCTAAACCCATTAAGTATCTTGTAGGATTCAATATATGTCGGTTGGTGAAATGTCAGGTTGACTTTCAGTGGTCGCCTATCAGACGTAGATCGTTCATTATGATCTGAGAATGGAATTGGTGAAATTTCAAGAAAGTCTCCTTGCCGTCGGAAGATTAGTGAAGATTGAGTATGTTTTTTTACTTCAGGGAAGTTTTTAAAGGTTGCGGGCCAGTCAGTCAACCTGTTGGGACAATTATTGGGTTTGTTTGACTTTGAAAAGTCCTACATTCTTTGTCACTTTATCTCGACATCTAGAGGGATCCAGATCTATTGAACGAATATTTCGGACTACCAAATACAACTCTAGGTGCTGTTGCCGAAGCAATAGAGTCTTGTGATATGGTTATGAGACTGAGTTGTCATTCCCAAGATTATAGATTCATTAGATGCGTTTGTTGGGTTTTACAGAAACCTCTTCTGATTCGATAGGAACTTCTCTGCCCGTTGGATAGCATTATGCTACTTGCCAGTCCGCAACGTGATTACTTGGCAAGATATTCATTTGTGGAAACCCCTCTCTTTTGATTCGATCGGAAATACCCAGCCCTTCGGGGTAACATCATGCTTCTTGTCATTCCGCAACGTGATCTCTTGGCAAGGGATTAGATTATTGCTTCATCAGGTGCATTCTGCCCAGCCAACACTAACATCATGATACTTGTCATTCCGCAACGTGATCACGTGGCAAGATATTACATTATTGATGCATCAGGTGTATATTGTCCATCCAATTCTACTTCACTTTGTCTAATGGATATTTGGAAGAACGCTGTAGAAGAAGCTCAATTTTTATGTCTGAAACACTAAAAATTGCTAGATAGTGTTAAACTCAGACTGGCATACTGGACTACTGCTGCCTTCTGAAGAGTTTCTATGTCTTACATGAAACTAAAGTAAACACGAATAGCATGACCAATCCAGATGGAGCTCTGAACGTAAGGAGAATTTCAGAGCATAATTATTTGGAAAAAAAATATCGATGTCTGCCAAAGAACTTCTCTGGACAACTTTAGGAAAGCGCAGACAGGCCTATTGTTGTTGAGAACTTATGAAAATCGAATCAGTCCCAACTAAACTCTTAGATTGGATCGATTACGATCACCAATCTATGTTCATCAAGAGAGACTTCACAATGCGGTTTGATATGTATTAGCTCCTGAACTTCAAGTGAACATTGTATATTATATTCTACCTGAGGATAGAGATCTTAAATTGGATCGATTACAATCACCTCATCTAATGAAGCTAGATTATAGTCTACCTGGGGATAGCGAGTTCCAACTAACGAATTCATACGAACGTGATGGTATCAAAATGATCGAACTTTGTAATCGGGATGTAGAAGCTATTAAAAAGTGCATGTGAGAAGTTTAAACAAATCTGGCACTACGAGTCGATAAAACTTGTTTTTTATGACCCTTCTGATCAGCTAATTAAGAAAAATAAAGGCTTCTAGGAACTTCCAAAAGTTTTCGTAAACTTTTACTCTTGAGTTGTTTCCTTTCGATACCAGTTCTCTAGATACTCCAGGCACACAAAAGTATTCGAACCACAACTACAACAAATTCACAACACTAACACGATTAACCAGCAAAGTAACTGTAATACATTATTACAATTTGAATTAAACAACGAGGTGTTGAAGGTGTATTGTT
Organism: Lucilia sericata; assembly: GCF_015586225.1. NCBI lineage: Eukaryota > Metazoa > Arthropoda > Insecta > Diptera > Calliphoridae > Lucilia > Lucilia sericata. The sequence continues at coordinate 143,628 of NW_023994154.1, read as the reverse complement.
TGAAATTTCCGTTTTTTTTTCTTGCAATATTATTATTATTTTTTCACAAAAGATAACATTCAATGTATACTTGTGGCATACATTAAGATAGTATACGTTCACACAACACAGAAACAAACTGGGTAAAAATCATAATCATTATCCATCTAATTGTCTACTGATGAGTGTCCAGGTGTAAACCATACCTCAAATACCGACAATAAATTCCCATACCAAACATTAGAAAATCCTGCAATATGTTAATGAGCATTCTGTGGTAGATTTATACAAAATACTATGATGTCCTTTATACTCGCACTACTTATTTTGTATATGTGTGTGTGTGTGCTTTTTTAGGGGGGGTCAAAACAGTGACCATGTTCAATGGTATGGTTTGGTATGAGAATGGAATATTTAATCTAAATTGTTTTGTACTCGTATAATGTCATAAGCAATTTTAAAGATTTATGATGTTATTAAAAATTTTGTTGTTTATTATTTTATACAATTAACATCAGAGTTACCATGTGTGTTTAAGCTTACTGCAGTGCACGATATGAATAGAGATAATAAATATTTTAATTAAAAAACATTTATGCTAGGAAAATTTATTTTAAGTACATACTGAAATTTATGTTTTATAAAATAAAATGTAATGAAAAACTTGAATGCGAAAAAATTAACAATTTTTAATAAAAAGGTAGAATATGAAAAATAATAGGTTAATATATTTGCCAAAAATTATTAAAAAGGTGATAAGGGTGCACATTTATTCTAATTTCTTTAATCACCATACATTAGCAGAAATAATGACTTTGAAAGCACTTATTTCAGAATTATGTCAGCTTTTAGGAACGACATAATTGTAAGTCCTCCTTTCTGGCCTGCATGATAAAGCTAAAAGGAAGGACGGAAAATTGTTTTATTTCAATCAATTGGAGAAGAGCCGTGTAGCTTATTCTGTCAGTTAAAAATGGATCAGACGACATTAGCCTTAAGAGTGAGATTCAAAACAATCCATCTAAATGGGTCAACCATCATAAAGGCTATAAAAAGCCTATTGGTTCTGATTCTATTACCAACGGGAGAAGACTATGCTGCAAATACTTTCCTTCAAGATAACATTACACTCTATGCTCACGGAAAATTGATATGGTTAAGGTCTCGGGAAATTTATCCTGATGATCTTAAAACTGTAACGTTTTCTAAAAGCTCTCTAATGTACTCAACTCTATCTATCTAACATCCAGTTCCAATGTAATATGGTCGAAATATCTTTTTCCATACACACTCCTCATAATACAAACGACATTTTGTAGAGTAGATATAGGTTCTAAAGTCATGAAGTCATTCAAGTCATAAAGACATTCAGATCCAAAAAAATGCACTTAGGCCGCTAACGTTCCTCTTCGCAGAAGATTTTGGAGGGAAAACCTTATGTAGAAGTATTATATATGAAAAAAATTATCGTCCAATGCTCAGAAACTCAGTTTCATGGACGTAGTTCCTTCAAATTTTTCCATTAGTGTTCCTAAGGTTCTGATGTTCTGGAATTACATCATACTCATGATATTTTAATTTAATTTAGCAAATATTGCAATGATGCGTTTCATTTTCCTCCCCGTAAGCTCTGCATTCGTGTTAAATTAGATTAGAGAAAGCTCTAAGCACTGTGACCCTGTTTTGATTGATGAGAGGTTGAATATATCCTTTAGGAGCTAGTGTTGTAGCACCTAATATTCTTTCTCGACGAGTACTTAGTGTTGGACATTTGCACAATATGTGTTCAGAAGGTTTCCTCCTTACAGCCACAAAATCTGCATAGCTTCAATGTTGTGTTTCCTAGGATGAATTGATGATATATGAGACCACAGTGTCCCGTCAGTTCTAAAATCACTTTTGTTAAGCGATAACAGCTTTTGAGATTTTCCTCTTGATAGCGTGATTAAGTATCGACCCACGATACGCACCTTTGTCTGATGTAACATTGTGGGATACCAAAGAATGGTTCAGGGCCGATAAGTGGGTGATGAGCGCCTCTATTTGCTAAGCAGTTCGCCCGTTCGTTGCCAGAAAGACCTTCATAGCCGGGTACCTAACATATATTTAATTTGTTGTGTTTACTCAGTTCTTTCAATGAGGACACACAGTTCATCACAACACCCGTCCTAACTCCATACGAAAGTAAGGCCTTGAGTGCAGCTTGGCTGTCTGTCTGTCTGTCTGTCTGTCTGTCTGTCTGTCTGTCTGTCTGTCTGTCTCAGACCCCTTAACCTTCTCCTCACGCACTCTCTAGCACAGATGAAGATGACGTAGATTTCCGCCTTAAAGATTGAGGGATATTTTCCCATGGAGATGGCCTTCTGGAAATTAGGACCACAAATGCCTGCTCCAGTATCACCATCTGTGTGTTTGGACCAGTCAGTAAACCATACGCACAGTGGGACAGAATGGAAATTTTTTGGAAATAAATCTGGCATTTCTAAACGGCTGATTTGGCGTGAGCATAGCCAAGGAGTATTCGAGTTTATGTTTTGAAGATGAACCCTGCAGATGCCCCAGGGACGGCGCTGTGGCGGCTCAAAGTAGGGTACCTACGACATGTACAATTTTTAAACTCGTGCCATTTTTTTGTTTTTCACCCAAATACATACAAAGATTTTTATATTTTGTGAAAGCGCTCGACGAGATCTTGAAAAAACATGGACATACTACTTATCTCTTATAATATCCGAGTTATAGGCATTTAAAAATTTAGTGATACAAAATTTACCATACCTTGGTCCTCCTTTTTTTGAATACCGGGCGTAATTTTAGACCAAATGGACTCAATTTTTTCTTGTTAGTTAGACAACAAAATTTCCAATAATATACAAAAAATTTCAGATCAATATTGTTTACAGATCCAAAAATATACGTTTTTTAATTTAAAAATTCAAAAAATTTTAGATTTTTGGCGTTTTTTTGCCAAAAATGTGTCTTAACTCTTTTATTAATAAAATAAAATTTTTATTAAGAACATATAACAATTTTATAGTTTTCTAAAAGGTATCTTTACGCAGAACGCTTTGGCGTAAAAAACTTGTCCTATTTTTTGAAAATGTTGCCACTGTGTCCTTCCGAATATGACCTATTTTTTATCAAAACTTCAACTTTGGGCGACATGTTCTAAAATCCCAAAGCTGGGATCAGAAAACTGAAAGCAGTTTTGGAAACCTCAATATGTTTTCTATTTACTCCAAAAGTATTTTCCCAGCCCTGAAAGAAATGTGGACCCTATGGACAAAAAAGTAAAAAATCCCATTTTTGGGATTTTCATTCCTATTTTTGGGAATTGCGGGATGCCCTTTGACCTTTTCAATTTTTTTTTGCATATTCTTATTTGAAATGACTAATTTAACAAGCGTTGAAAATTTCATTGAGTTTTGTTCATAAATAAAGATTTTGTCATATATTACATATTTGTTTAATTTCTAAAACTATGATTTATATCAAAATTTTAATAGGATCGCAGATAGCTACAACAATTTAGTCCATATTTATCCCTTAATATCATTTTTTAGTTAGATATGGAAATTCTCGACCCTTTACAAAAAATTTCAAGCCAATATCTCAATTACATTCAAAAATATGTTCATTTAAACCTGTGTCCTTTAATTTCATCTTTTTCATATTTTAGTATTAAGTATGACAGCACATATTTAAATCTTATATTTACCTATTTTCTATTTGTTTGCTTATCCTTATAATTGAAAGGTCCTATTATGCTTAAATTTTCAAAAATTTTTTTTTTTTTTTTTTTTATTTTTATTTATTTATTTTATTTATTGATGATCCCAATGTTACAAGACAAAAGTCTTATATATACAACATTAGTCATTACAAATGGCAAATTTTAGTATAAATAGTTAATATTCTTAACAATAAGATTATAATTTACTGCACAGCAGTTAAAAGTGCATTTATAACTATTTTTTACCTAAATTTTTTCGACAGATCATTTCGTTCTGTTTCGTTTATGATCATGTAGGTAAAAATATACAGTTAATGATAATTTCGATTCATTCACTAATAAGAAATATCAATGACTGAATTACAGGTTATAGTAATATAGTCCTAAATGTTAATAGGTAGACAATTCGTAATTTTTTACTTTGGAATACCTGTATCGGAAATGACAAGAATTGGTATATAAATAAACTTCTCAGATTTTAAGTACCATATTTAATAAATCTACAATGAAGATTACATTAAAGTACGAAGAGTTGTGTTCCGTTTTATGGAGTATATCTTCAAAAGGGCCAGAAAGAATTGAAGACATTTCAAATTATATAAAAACTACATATAGTAGAAAAGTAGACAAAACAGGCATATCAAAAATTGAAAACTTTTTAAAACTTTTTGATGTAAAAAGTAAGTCTGTGGATGGAAATCAAAAGAAATTTCGATTAAAATTTTGTAGTTGGATGGAAACTACTACGGAAATCTCAACTTACAACACATCAACAGGAGCGCCTTGCAAGTCATACGAAGACTTATGTTCAAGGTAAAAAAAAGAGGGTCACACAAAAACTTTTTTCAATCTCAAATGAGGAAATTGCTGATACATTTAACGAAATGCTGAAAAAGGAAAACCAACATATGGATGTCGTACATATTGCAACTATTCTTCCTAATGCATCACCAAAACGACTTAAGCGAATTGTGGAAAGTATACCAACTCCAACATCATAATCAAATTTTACTGAAGAGGAAGCAATAGCGCTTATGTTGGAACTGGGTCTCAGTCGAAATAAGTACCAAATATTAAGGAAAGCTCTGCATGAAAAAGGACACAATATATTACCATCATACAAGGCGATCCAGGAAAAAAAAAACAAACTATCCTACTAAATCAACAAAAAATAATGAAGAATTGAAAGAACTGAGAGCTGCGGAAAAAAGCAGAATCCAAGAAGAATTTAAAGTTCAGATGGGATTAAACATCGACAAACCACTTTCAAGTTGCGGTAGTACAAATGACGGTAATACGTCGAGAAGGTTTTTTCGTGATTTTGAAATTACTTCAAAAATAACTGGAATCGACATGGAGTTGCTTCGAAGAGTTAAAACTATTTTAATGGCACTGAATAGTAAACATAAAATTAATGAAAATCGATTTGGGGAATACACATCTGAAATTTCTAAATTACTTGTATCTCTGTATCCATGGAGGGAACTAACACCAACAGTACACAAAGTATTGTGTCATGGTCAAATAATAATTGAATCGAATATTCTTCCACTTGGAGAGTTAACAGAAGAAGCCCAGGAAGCGAGGAATCGAGATTTTAAGCATGTTCAACTATTCAGCTCAAGAAAATGCTCCAGGCAATCACAGAATGAAGATATTTTTAATAGTTTACTTCTATCTTCTGATCCTGTTCTTTCAACTATGCAAAAAAGATGGATTTGTTATGAAACTCTATCATCTCAAAACAAGGAAGATTTAAAGGACTTATATTACCTTCTGGATATGTATACCGATATGACAGATTATTTTATAGAAAATAAGTAGTGTTAGGAATTAACTATATAAGTAGGTTGTAAGAATTAATTGTATTATGTTTAAGATAAACAGTTCAAATAAAAAAAGCTATTATACTAAGGTAATTTGTGTGGGGTGATTTAGGTGTTGTTGTGCGTGGCTCATAATAAAATTATAATTTTTTTTATTTTATATACAATATTATAATAAAATAATTAACTAAATAATTTTTAAAAATTGTCCAAATATTTTATTCAACACCAAATGTATGTTCTGTGATACTTAATACTAAAATATGAAAAAGATGAAATTAAAGGACACAGGTTTAAATGAACATATTTTTGAATGTAATTGAGATATTGGCTTGAAATTTTTTGTAAAGGGTCGAGAATTTCCATATCTAACTAAAAAATGATATTAAGGGATAAATATGGACTAAATTGTTGTAGCTATCTGCGATCCTATTAAAATTTTGATATAAATCATAGTTTTAGAAATTAAACAAATATGTAATATATGACAAAATCTTTATTTATGAACAAAACTCAATGAAATTTTCAACGCTTGTTAAATTTGTCATTTCAAATAAGAATATGCAAAAAAAAAATTGAAAAGGTCAAAGGGCATCCCGCAATTCCCAAAAATAGGAATGAAAATCCCAAAAATGGGATTTTTTACTTTTTTGCCCATAGGGTCCACATTTCTTTCAGGGCTGGGAAAATACTTTTGGAGTAAATAGAAAACATATTGAGGTTTCCAAAACTCCTTTCAGTTTTCTGATCCCAGCTTTGGGATTTTAGAACATGTCGCCCAAAGTTGAAGTTTTGATAAAAAATAGGTCATATTCGGAAGGACGCAGTGGCAACATTTTCAAAAAATAGGACAAGTTTTTTACGCCAAAGCGTTCTGCGTAAAGATACCTTTTAGAAAACTATAAAATTGTTATATGTTCTTAATAAACATTTTATTTTATTAATAAAAGAGTTAAGACACATTTTTGGCAAAAAAAACGCCAAAAATCTAAAATTTTTTGAATTTTTAAATTAAAAAACGTATATTTTTGGATCTGTAAACAATATTGATCTGAAATTTTTTGTATATTATTGGAAATTTTGTTGTCTAACTAACAAGAAAAAATTGAGTCCATTTGGTCTAAAATTACGCCCGGTATTCAAAAAAAGGCGGACTAAGGTATGGTAAATTTTGTATCACTAAATTTTTAAATGCCTATAACTCGGATATTATAAGAGATAAGTAGTATGTCCATGTTTTTTCAAGATCTCGTCGAGCGCTTTCACAAAATATAAAAATCTTTGTATTTGGGTGAAAAACAAAAAAATGGCACGAGTTTAAAAATTTTATATGTCGTAGGTACCCTACTTTGAGCCGCCACAGCGCCGTCCCTGGGGCATCTGCAGGGTTCATCTTCAAAACTTAAACTCGAATACTCCTTGGCTACGCTCACGCCAAATTTTATCCCGATCGGATCAGCCGTTTAGAAATGCCAGATTTATTTCCAAAAAATTTCCATTCTGCCCCACTGTGCATACTTCATTAGCATTTTGCTGCCACCATGTATGATTGGCTCATTTGTTCCTGTCAGGTATCATAACCTCGAAGGAAGGTCAAAACCAAAGTTGGTGACCCACTATAATGGACGCGGATATATGGGTCGTTGATGAATAATTTGAATATACTCATATGCCTTTCTAGGTCACCTGTTCTTAGACGGTCGATTTCGCGTATTCGTGTTAATTCGTCTTCCAATTACTTGTTTCCGTAAAACTTTGAGTTCACTAAGAATACGTACCATCGCGTCCTGCTCTCGTTTGGGTCTGGTGTTACTACCCATCGTTCACAAGTACATTTGCTCTATCATTGCCGATAATCATCGAGTGACCTGGTATCCATACAATGCCGAGCTTACCGCTGAAAGATTACACTGTCATTGCTGTTTTACAGTTACAGTACAATGCGATCTTAGATTTAAACTTATCAGCTGATATCTCCCTAATTGTCCTCTGGCTGTGGGAAAATATTCATAATATAATTAATTCGTACTGGTAATCTATATAGACTGATCCAATAGTACTTTTCAGATAATTTAATAAGGGGATTCATAAAACATTTGTGCAAATTTAGACATTTGCACAAATTGTTATCTGTATCAATTAGAAGACAAAGTTAAGTTTAAAATTAACTGTTCAATTAGGCGAGCAAATGTATCAGTGTTGTGGAAGTAACATCCCATTCAATTTGTGATAAATTCAATGTAAAATCGAAAATGCAGATTGCTCAGTTTGCGAGGCTTTTGAACGTTTATATGAAACCCCTTAAATTTTACTTACATATGGGCATTTCCATGTATTACGTTTTAGTTACAAACTTGTGTATATCAAAGTTCCACTTGAATCTAACCCAATACCTGCTCTTTAAGACCCTCCGAATTCTTCATACATTCGTATTAATATTGTACTTTTATAGTGTAGTTCATATGAAATCCTTTACCTCGTGGAGATTTGCGGATTGAATTCTTAGCCGAAAACAAAAACCGCCGAAAACTTCTTGACTTTGTATAGTATGCCAGATCGTTGTACATTCGTATTTTAGCCAAGATCAAAAACTCCCGAATTCTTCTTGACCTCATGTAAATTTGTCGATCGTTTTTCTAGCCAAAATCAAGAACTTCCGAATTCTTCTTAGCTTCGTTATAGCAAACTGATTAAAGTAATCGTGCCACGAGAGTATTAGTCCAATAAAATCTCACCGAATTGTCTTTATTTCTCTTTCTAAAGCAAAGACTTTTTTCAGTTACCGCCAGCACACGGAATCATCAGTCCCTTCAGGGTATATTCTTAAAATCAGCCACCACATCCAATAATTGGTCCAAAATCAATCCGTTTAGCACTCAACATCAATTCTGAGCTTTGTTCCGAATTTTATTACATTTTCATTAAAGAAAGCAGATTTCAAAATCACTTCCGTTTTATGTCACGTACGATATGAACTTATATTCCTTGTAATTTTGAGGTTTTTTCAACATTAATCATCATTTTTTAATTATTCCAACTTTTGGAACATCTATACCACTCTGTAATTGTACAAATGTTAGGTACGATGTCATGGAAATATCCATATACCATATAACACTGTGACAGTATGTGTTATCCATTTGTAGTTCTAAATAAAGTTCACTTAATTTATGTATTGTTTGTTTGAACAGTGATTAAATAGATCGAGTGTAGAGTTACAATCTTTTACAATAATGTATTCGAATGAATTATGAATAAAATATAGAAAATTTATGTACATGCATGACATGACATGCACTCTTATGTTAATTTTGCATTGATTCTTCTCATTATTATAAAAATAAATATAAATTTTAAACAGGAATTGGTTTAATGTTATTTTTTAATTTATTACATAAACAAATTTTGTTCCCACAGTTTAAGAGTAAAGAAGAATGTTAATGTTTTGTTATGAAATTTATCAATTAAAGACAACGATTTAATGTCAAGTCATAATTATGTTAGGGTGTCTATAGGGTGGTGTAATTTTAATATTATTGTAAATCTAAATTAAAATCACTTTTTTTGTAGGATGAAGACATTTTAGAAGAACATCAAAGGACGTATCCATATTGCAATTAAAAAATCTTTTTTTATTACGAAGGGCTTTATAGAAATCGTAAATCAAAGTTTATTTCCAAAATATTCACTTTTTTGTAGACCACCCACTCCGAATAATGACACCCATAATAAAACTTAATTTTAGTTTTGCTTTTTGCTGGCTTTATTATCTTCCCACTTAAAATTAAAGAAATTTTTAATACCACTTGGTGAATCGTTGTTACCCTGCAGTGCGATATGACTTCCCCAATTTGGCTTCATATAACATTTATCTATGAAGAGTTTAATAAAGATGCGCATGTCCTAGAAAGAAGTGCATTATATGTGGACTATTGACTCTGCAATAGACTACAAATGGGGGGTTATTTAACCAGTTCCTAAGGTACAATATATAACAAAATGTCGGATGTAAGTTATCTCACGATTACTTAGGGATACCAAAGACAATGGCTCTCTCTTTACATTAAATACACTTAAGTACGATTCATGATACCAAAACTTTACAAATCCAAGTCAACAATATTATCTAAAAGGTAAACATTAACTCCTTGAAAAACTGCTGGGTCACTCATTCAAATTATTATTATTTCAAATAAATTTTTGGAGCATCACTCTCGATTTACATAAATAATTTACTTCAAGAAAAACACAGGAATTTTGACAGTTAATGTTGTTGGTTTTTTAAATAAAACATACCAAAACAATTAAAGATTTACTCAACTCAGATGTTAAATAAACAAATACTTAAAATCATCAACAACAACAACAACAGCAAAACATTCCACAAAAAAAATTATTATTCACGTAATTTGAGAATCCTCTTAAAAATTAAATCGAAACATCGTACAGACAAAAATAAAACACACAAACAGACAACATTTTCGTGTTTAAAGTCAACGCCTGTTTTTATTTACATATTTATTTATTCCTTTATTTATTCCCCACTTTTTTGCCCAATTTTAAAAGAGGATAAATTATTTTTGTTTCATCTTTTTAGTCCCCACATGGATAGCAGGCAGGGCGTTAGGCCCTCTCATACAACATCATTTTACAAATGGCCACAAACGAAATGGAAATGAAAAAAAATACATTACATACAGTAGTTTTTCGATTTAACGAACCTATATGTTGTCAGGCCTGTTCGTTAAATCGAAGAGTTCGTTATATGCAGTACTAACTCGAAAGTGTCTTTTGGGTACATAATTAATTAAAATTACGTAAAATCTAATTTATAAAAATATGTTCCAGGAAATATAATTTCTTTAGACAATATTTTATAAGAATTTTATGAAAAACTAGCAATTTATATCACAATGTAAAAATAATAAAGAAATTTGAAAAAACTCAGTTTATTTCGTATAACTAATCTACGTTCTGGAAAAGCACTCGGACGACATAATTCTTAAAGAAGTTTAAACCCAATGGCTGGAACTGCGATGAATCTGAACATGGCCACAAAATTCCTTAGGAAATAGATTAATGTATAGTTATTAAAGCGTTTCATTGTTTCACAGTTTCATTGTTTTCATTCTTTGAGATATCTGAACCCAAAGTTTTTTAAAATATTTTTTCCTTTATTTCAAGCTATTCCTGTAAATATCCTTTTTCCAAAAGAAAAACTATTTATATTGTTTATTCTATAACATATCGTTTCTTACAATTTCTTACAATTGATTTTTATTGGAAAAAATTATGGTCACAGTGGGGACCATAATTTTAAATGTTAAGGTATACGATTGGCAAAGTCTTTATTTTGAACACCAATTTCTATGATTTCAAATTCTGAGGCCAAATTCGGGTTGATCACGAGCTTCTAGAAAAGTATACTTTGGCCTCTCTAAACATTTTTTGTTTCGATTTTCTAATTCGATCAACATTAGTTTTTGCGACATTAAGGATTGTAGATTTGATTATCTCATATTTTTGTATAAATCTTTAATAAAAAAATCTCAGATTATCTAGAGTCTTCATTTTACTAAATTAGAAGAAATCAACTCTCGAAATCCATATTCGAAAGCAATGGAAAAGTAAATACCCCTCCTAATAACGTCGAAGCTTTTCTGACATGATTTTTAGTTATTTTTGTTAATTTAACTCTAATTTAAATTATTTTATTTATATTTGTTCGTTAAACTGAGTACAAAAAATATTTTTTGTTCGTTATGTAAGGTACTCAATGTAAAAATATTGATAGTTCGCTAAATGCGATGTTCGTAGAAACGAATGTTCGTTAAATCGGAAAACTACTGTAATTAGAATTTTCATATTTTTTATTTATTATGTTTTGTTTTATTTTATTTGTATTTTTTGTTTTAGCACTTCATGTTAAACTTTAAAATGTCCATAATTTCCTTTTATTTATTGAACGCTACATTATGCAGCTATATGTTGTGTAAGATGTATGTATTTTAGTAATGATCGAAAACTGTGGGAATTTTAATAAATTTACTTTTACATTCACCAGAGTGAATGTAAAATTAATATATTTAACTGTCTCTGCATTCCTGATATAGGGTCCGGATATTATAACGCTATAGGTCATGTTGTGATTGAAGTAAAACCATTCCAATTTTAGATATTCATTGTCCAGAACATAATAGAACTGACCCTGTGGACTAAGACAGAAAACCAGACATATAAACTAACGCCACAAAAGGTAACAGAACCTGCATTTTGAGTCTCAATCTACCTAAAGGTATGCGTCTTGCAATTTCTTTAAATGGACGTCCCAGAATGTGACCTATCCAGATGCCAATTAATAATACATTCTGATAGTATCGGAGGTTCCATCGCTAGGTATTTTACAGCTCAGGTAGACTAAGTTGTGAACGTCATTGATTATGTTTATTGTCTAGTCTATAGTATTGTCTATTGTCTAGTATATAGTCTAATATATAGACTAGTCTATTGTTTAGTCTATAGCCTAGGTATAGTCTAGTCTATAGTGTATTCTATAGTCTGGTCTATACTCTAGTCTATAGTCTTGTTTATAGTCTAGTCTATAGTCTAGTCTATAGTCTAGTCTATAGTCTAGTCTATAGTCTAGTCTATAGTCTAGTCTATAGTCTAGTCTATAGTCTAGTCTATAGTTATTCTAAAGTCTAGTCTACAGTCTAGTCTAGTCTAGTCTAGTCTAGTCTATAATCTATTCTAAAGTCTAGTCTACAGTCTAGTCTATAGTCTAGTCTAGTCTAGTCTATAGTCTAGTCTATAGTCTAGTCTATAGTCTAGTCTATAGTCTAGTCTATAGTCTAGTCTATAGTCTAGTCTATAGTCTAGTCTATAGTCTAGTCTATAGTGTCTATAGTCTTGTCTATAGTCTAGTCTATAGTCTAGTCTATAGTCTAGTCTATAGTCTAGTCTATAGTCTAGTCTATAGTCTAGTCTATAGTCTAGTCTATAGTCTAGTCTATAGTCTAGTCTATAGTCTAGTCTATAGTCTAGTCTATAGTCTAGTCTATAGTCTAGTCTATAGTCTAGTCTATAGTCTAGTCTAGTCTAGTCTAGTCTATAGTCTAGTCTATAGTCTAGTCTATAGTCTAGTCTATAGTCTAGTCTATAGTCTAGTCTATAGTCTAGTCTATAGTCTAGTCTATAGTCTAGTCTATAGTCTAGTCTATAGTCTAGTCTATAGTCAGTCTATAGTCTAGTCTATAGTCTAGTCTATAGTCTAGTCTATAGTCTAGTCTATAGTCTAGTCTATAGTCTAGTCTATAGTCTAGTCTATAGTCTAGTCTATAGTCTAGTCTATAGTCTAGTCTATAGTCTAGTCTATAGTCTAGTCTAGTCTATAGTCTAGTCTATAGTCTAGTCTATAGTCTAGTCTAGTCTAGTCTAGTAGTCTAGTCTAGTCTATAGTCTAGTCTAGTCTAGTCTAGTCTAGTCTAGTCTATAGTCTAGTCTATAGTCTAGTCTATAGTCTAGTCTATAGTCTAGTCTATAGTCTAGTCTATAGTCTAGTCTATAGTCTAGTCTATAGTCTAGTCTATAGTCTAGTCTATAGTCTAGTCTATAGTCTAGTCTATAGTCTAGTCTAGTCTAGTCTAGTCTAGTCTAGTCTAGTCTAGTCTAGTCTAGTCTTGTCTAGTCTAGTCTAGTCTAGTCTAGTCTAGTCTAGTCTAGTCTAGTCTAGTCTAGTCTAGTCTAGTCTAGTCTAGTCTAGTCTAGTCTAGTCTAGTCTAGTCTAGTCTATAGTCTAGTCTAGTCTAGTCTAGTCTATAGTCTAGTCTATAGTCTAGTCTATAGTCTAGTCTATAGTCTAGTCTATAATCTAGTCTATAGTCTAGTCTATAGTCTAGTCTATAGTCTAGTCTATAGTCTAGTCTATAGTCTAGTCTATAGTCTAGTCTATAGTCTAGTCTATAGTCTAGTCTATAGTCTAGTCTATCCAGGCATTCTCATGTAGGCCCTATCACGTTCATACAGATGCCCCATAGTCTGCAATACAATCTACCATTCCTACAGTTGCAGCTACATAAGTATATTCAAAAGAACACAAACTTTTGCCATCAAGTGACAAAATTAACGACACAAAAACATTTCTAGAATGCGAAATAAAACAGTCCTAATTACAACAAATGAATGCCAACAAACAAACGAAAACATAATGAAACAATAAACTATTTTAAATTTAACAAAGTTTCAATTGGGACAATAAATTAATTATGCCAAGTGGGAATTTACATTTTTAATTCATACATTACGTTCATATTAAGAATTAATTCAATAAATTTTTAAAATTTTATGAATGTCATTTAAATGTTTATTAAATTAGTAAATTTTTTGTGTGTGATATAATTTTAAATTGATAAGTTATGTAGAGATTTTGTTCACTTTGGTATCAAAGCGAAAGGTATGAAAAGTATAAAATGTATAAAAAGCTGTATAAAAAGAATTATTATTTATATTTAAATAATACAATACATAACATAGTTGAATCATTCGCTTATACAGATAGATAGATAGATAGATAGATAGATAGATAGATAGATAGATAGATAGATAGATAGATAGATAGATAGATAGATAGATAGATAGATAGATAGATATAGATAGATAGATAGATAGATAGATAGATAGATAGATAGATAGATAGATAGATAGATAGATAGATAGATAGATAGATAGATAGATAGATAGATAGATAGATAGATAGATAGATAGAGATAGATAGATAGATAGATAGATAGATAGATAGATAGAATAGATAGATAGATAGATAGATAGATAGATAGATAGATAGATAGATAGATAGATAGATAGCTAGATAGATAGATAATAGATAGATAGATAGATAGATAGATAGATAGATAGATAGATAGATAGATAGATAGATAGATAGATAGATAGATAGATAGATAGATAGATAGATAGATAGATAGATAGATAGATAGATAGATAGATAGATAGATAGATAGATAGATAGATAGATAGATAGATAGATAGATAGATAGATAGATAGATAGATAGATAGATAGATAGATAAGATAGATAGATAGATAGATAGATAGATAGATAGATAGATAGATAGATAGATAGATAGATAGATAGATAGATAGATAGATAGATAGATAGATAGATAGATAGATAGATAGATAGATAGATAGATAGATAGATAGAAGATAGATAGATAGATAGATAGATAGATAGATAGATAGATGTAGATAGATAGAGTAGATAGATAGATAGATAGATAGTAGATATAGATAGATAGATAGATAGATAGATAGATATAGATAGATAGATAGATAGATAGATAGATAGATAGATAGATAGATAGATAGATAGATAGATAGATAGATAGATAGATAGATAGATAGATAGATAGATAGATAGATAGATAGATAGATAGATAGATAGATAGATAGATAGATAGATAGATAGATAGATAGATAGATAGATAGATATTGTCTGAAGCCTTTAAGATAAAGCCCTTGATTTCACAACCCGTATAACTTTAATTCAAAAGCCCAGTTTATTTTATAATGAAATATTGAGGCATCACAAAAATTTATTAAATCATTCAACAAATACTTTTTATGGACATTGTGAAAATTGTTGACTTCCTAAAGATGATTAAATTTTTATTAACAGACAGTTGGATATTGCTGACATGCAGCTCGTAAAAATTGTGCATTTAAATTAATGAAAACGATTTAGATGTTTAAACACGAAATCATAAAATATAAAATAAGAAAATATATATTCAAATTATCTGGGAATCGATAAAAACCAATTTACATACAAAAACACAAACATTAACAAACAAAAGTACAGAAATCAATAAAATGTATAAAAAAGACCACAGAAACCGTCACTCAAACAGTATTTTTTATGCATTTAAATGAATCGTATAGAATAAAAAACTATCACTGCAAACCAAATTGACGACTGCTGACTTTGTGTCGTAAAAAATTTAATTACAAAAGATAAAGTCAGAAGAGAACAAAAAAAGTTCCCGGTATTTCGCAATCAATACAAATGAGTATTTGCCAAAAGGACAACAATGCAACCAACCATCAATGATTGCCAACCAGTAACAACGATTTCCAACCATTCAAATGTACTAAAATCGTACTTAAATTTAAAATGAGAAAAATAATTGCAATAAAATCGTATGTAGACATGTTTATTTATTGGACAATACTTTACGATCAATGAAAATTGCAGAAAATTTATGCGCATGTAAAAATGATATTGCAAATGAAATGTTTATGTACTCGTCGTACATAAATATGGACTCGTATAAAGTATAAAATTACTGGTAACAAAATTTTGCTATTAACAATTTGTAATAGAAAGATTTATGGAGTATTGGATAATATGCAGTAAACATGTAGGCCCTAGCGAGATTAAGAAATTATTAATGTGTTTGCTTTTGACTGTTTAAATCATCTAGTTTTCAAGATCACTTTTGTTTTTGAAGGAATAGTATTTCCTTGTTGGTCCTGTTATCAACTTTTATGGTAAAGACTTCTGATCCAGCGCAAACTTTGACAAATTTCAATTATTTTGATTCTACACAATTCTGATGGTTAGAATGCAAGATCCTATCAGGGCCAATTATATATTCTCAGATATATAGCACGTAGAAATAAAAGCAGTAGTAAGTCTATATCATAGACAAATAAATCTAATAAATAAAGGTGTCTTCATCGGACTACCCAAAGCAGTAGTCCTAATAGCCGAGAGGGCGGACAGTGGCAAATGAAATGGAGACTATTGACTCCTCTTCGTCCTCATTGTGATAACTTCTACAAAAGTCGTTGTAAGTATAGAAGATTTAGCATGCGCACATATTTTACAGAGCCCTAATAGTCGTAGCCTAACTTCTGAAACACCCAACAAACTATGAGACCTTCTGTCATCATAAAGTGGCCAGGTCTGTCTAGAAGTTGAGCAAGTGGTAAGGGATTTGATTTGAGTAGTTCCGAGATCTACAGCAGAAAAGTGAAACTCTAACAGTTGTTGATAGAGGCGCTTGTATTAGGTCAGAGCCATAACGGGAATTGAACCGCAGGGAGGGGAGCCGGGAGGGAGGGGGAGGGGCGAGGCGGGGAGACGAACGAACGAACGAACGAACGAACGAACGAAACGAACGAACGAAAACGAAAACGAACGAACGAACGAACGAACGAACGAACGAAACGAACGAACGAACGAAAGAACGAACGACGAACGAACGAACGAAACGAACGAACGAAAACGAACGAACGAACGAACGAACGAACGAAAACGAACGAAACGAACGAACGAACGAACGAACGAACGAAAGAACTAGAACGAACGAACGAACGAACGAACGAACAAAGAACGAACGAACGAAACGAACGAACGAAACGAACGAACGAACGAACGAACGAACGAACGAACGAACGAAACGAACGAACGAACGAACGAACGAAAACGAACGAAGAACAAACGAACGAACGAACGAAACGAACGAACGAACGACGAACGAACGAAACGAACGAACGAACGAACGAACGAACGAACGAACGAAGAACGAACGAACGAACGAACGAACGAACGAACGAAAACGAACGAACGAACGAAACGAACGAACGAACGAACGAACGAACGAACAAACGAACGAACGAACGAACGAACGAACGAACGAACGAACGAAACGAACGAACGAACGAACGAACGAAACGAACGAACGAACGAACGAACGAACGAACGAACGAACGAACGAACGAACGAACGAAACGAACGAACGAACGAACGAACGAACGAACGAACGAACGAACGAACGAACGAACAAAGAACGAACGAACGAACGAACGAACGAAACGAACGAACGAACGAACGAACGAACGAACGAACGAACGAACGAAACGAACGAACGAACGAACGAACGAACGAACAACGAACGAACGAACGAACGAACGAACGAAACGAACGAACGAAAACGAACGAACGAACGAACGAACGAACGAACGAACGAAACGAACGAACGAACTAACGAACGAACGACGAACGAAAAACGAACGAAACGGAACGAACGAACGAAAAAAAACTACCGACCTAAACTAACGAACGAACGAAGAACGAACGAACGAACGAACGAACGAACGAACGAACGAACGAACGAACGAACGAACGAACTGAACGAACGTAACTAACTAAACTAACGAACTGAACTAACTAACTAACTAACTAACTAACGAACTAACTAACTAACTAACTAACGAACTAACTAACTACTAACGAACTAACTACTAACTAACTAACTAACTAACTAACTAACTAAACTAACTAACTAACTAACTAACTAACTAACTAACTAACTAACTAACTAACTAACTAACTAACTAACTGACTACTACTAACTAACTAACTAACTAACTAACTATATTGAGATCTCAGTGTCCCTAAGGACAGCTCAGTATTTTTAACCAAGATTCCAAAATATCACTTATTATAGGATGAAAATTTGCAACATGTGTTGGCAAATTGAGTCTAAATGAGGTTTTATAAGGACATTGCCGGGTTGGCCTTATTTCATGGGCGTACTTTTACAACTGCAGGGTGAGATTATTACTAGCACCGCTCATTTGTGCTTCTTACATGGCGCAGACAATTTTTGTACATGGGTTTATCGGTCCATGTACAAGCACATTGCTAAAATACTCGAGCTATCTAATCTCTGACCATTGCTGTCCCGTTGCTTAACTTCCGAGATGCAAAAACATCACCAAAATACGAATCCTTGAAATAAGTCGAGGACTTGTTCTTACTCACAGAGAACACATTGTGCTAAATCTTGTTCTTACTCACAGAGAACCCATTGTGCTAAATTTGGTATGAACAGAGTAAATACTAAACATACTGGGACAAGGAAGGAAATTCAATGGTATCACTTGTATAAGATAGCTTACATCCGTCACAATACCATCATACCTCTCATTCATCCGACACACTCATAGAGAAAAACGTCTGAAACACTCACTGTAGGTATACGGATGGGTGAGGCCCCCATACGCCTACATCCATCTCGTATCATATACACTTGTCATCAATTAATTTCCAACGCTTAGACACTTACTCATTTCCAACGCACAGTCTGTTAGCTTGGCAACAGCACCGAACTTATCCTGAATTATAGACTTTACCGTGCATCAGTTGTTTAACCAACATTCATTCCCCGCCAGTTTGTGTTTAAACCGAAGCCACCACGTGCAGCCCGAAGAGACCTCTCCAACAACTGGAACAAGGCTAAGTTCGGAACTCTGCCCTGAGGGTTACTGGTTCCTATGGTGCCAGATTATAAGACTTCCTGGTTCGACACCAGGTCAAATCATTCCAAGGAAAGGCTGAAATACATTTGACTCCACCAGTTCATAGTCCCGGCTGACTAGAGTTATTGATAGAACCTCTTTTCCCCGTATTGCTATAACATCAAAATGGGGAAGATCATCAAAGTAACATATGCAGGGGTATATAAGACAGCACTGCACGGGGTCTTGACATCATTCTTATTGTGACAAAATCTTTATTTCTGTGTGAAAATGTTGAAATATTTTCTCATGTCAGATGTCGCCAATTGAAAGATTTGACAAATGCACAAAAATTTGTGATTTGGGTTTCAGAGAGTATTTTTATTCATGAGCAAAATGTAACTGCTTTCTTAGAACCTTTACTGTAAAAACTTTTATAAAGTACAAATTAATAAAACCCAAAATTTCTATTCTTTAAGTGAATTTATGATTATTTATAATATATGAACTCACAAGTCCATAGACAGATGCTTGTCTATCTTTTATGAATTATGTAACCAGTATCGATTGTATTTTCCTAGATTTTTTCTGTTGATTATTTTACCCCGAAGTATAATGTTGAACACCACAGGTAACTGTGATAAATGTATCTTTTACTAGCACTATTATCTAGATTTACATACTTACTTGTAATCGTAAACAAATCTTTACATAGACTTAACGATAAATTGCATACATATACACAAATGTTAACTATTTACAATAGAAACAAGGTAGAATAATGATCATTTATTATTTACTGATCACTCCTCGTTAGTTTAGTGTATTAATGAATGAATGATTGGTTGGTTGGCTGGTTGGTCGGTTGGTATGAGTGTGTAGCCACAGGTTGTCTGCAAGATTTTATAAATTTTGTAAATACCTGGGGCTGGCAATAAATCAAATATTTATTTTAAATAATTTTCATATTCGTATTCGTCGCACATTAGAAGAGAGAGAGACAATTTTGTATAATGAATGATTCAATACTGCTTACGAGTATATGGGAAAGACGCCACTTTTATGGTTAAACGAGAAATTATAAATATCTTTTGCTAGACGTAGAAAAAACGTTAAATTAATGAACTTGCAACTGTTTTTGGAAATGTTTGGATTTACAAATTAGAATAGAATAAATAAAGGTAAATGTAATTAAGCACTCGATTTTGAAATAACATATCATTCTATATAGATCGAACAACAACTCATCCATATTATTTGTGGCATTTTTAACATTTTGGTTTTGATCATTAATTACAAAAAGTTGTTAAAGATAATGATTTCAAATTCTCTTAAAACAACTAGTGCAAATGTAATAACATTTTGAATATAATTTTTGTTCATCATATTCTTTAACTAGAAGTATTGGAATTGACTAATTCCAATTAACCAGTTTAAGTTACTAGGAAAGTTTATTCAAATAATTGTTTTGTTAGCAACTCCCACTTACATACAAATTAATTACCCCCGAAATGATTTGTATTCATTCACCTATAAATTTAATCTTTTAATAGAGACCTTTTACAAGCAAAAATTATTTCTTGCGTATCCCACAAATTAGCTTCTCCTTTTAATGAAACTTTTCCAACAAAACTCACGCAAACACTCAGAAAATCACACTAAAGTGAAGTGATGTCAACGCAGCAGATCAGCATCATAAAACGCAATAATATGTATGACATAATTACTGTTCGTTAGACGTAAAACACGGATAGAAATGTTTGATCTGAATAGCTGAAATACAGCAACAAAATGTATAAAATAGCTAAAACTGGTAAACAGTTTTAAATTAAAGTAAGTAAAACTGATGTCATGATGGGCCCCACTTGAAAGCCGACATATTCGAATAATAGCCAAAATTAATTGTTTAACTTTTACGGTAGTGAATATTCTGTTAGATTAGGTGTTAAGAAGAATGTATACCGCATCAGATCGGAAAAAGATATATCACCTGCTTTCGGGTCTGTTGTACACTCCTTTACATGGAAAATATGGGAATATTCGTCTTATGTTTAGAAACTTAGTTTCCTAAACGTACTTCAGTACAATTTTCCAATCTGTATTCCTGAAGGACGTTGCATCTGGAAAAAGATGTTCTGTGAATCCATTCGTCTAGTTTTGTTGTATAAACCTGTGCCCACTAAAGTACATATATAACCTCGGACTTTCTGATAACGTATCCACCATCCACCAGTGTAACAGATTCCCGCAAGGAGTTTGTTTTAATGTTACGCTTGACCACGATCTTCTGAGATCAACATATCACAGTTTCCAAAATTGTTTGATTCCGGTATGCAATCGGATAAGTCGACGTCGAGAACAACTGCCGTGCTTGCCTTATTTTTGGGTGGTACTTTTACAACTGCAGGGTAAGCTTATTAGACGACATTGCCTCTTTGTGCTTCTTACACGACAAAAAAAAAAAAAAACACTTTGCTCAGGTACTCGAGCAATCTAATCTCTGACAATTGCTGCTCCGTTGACGTTCGAGATACAAAAAGATCACTTCGTTTTATAACCCAACGCAGTTGGGATGACAACGGTTGATTGGGCAACAGCACCTCAAGAACTAATATGAATGCATGAAATAAGCTGAGGATTTGAGGAGAACACATTGCGGTAAATATAGTATGAACATACCCTGAAAAAGAAGGGAAATTCAATAGTATCATTTACATCCATCACCGTTCAACAAAACAAATCCTACACACTCACTCTAGATATAAGGATGGGTGAGGCCCGCATACGCCAACATCCATCCGGTATTACCATACCAACTCATTTTCAATGTTTAGCTCCGCAGTCACTCCTTTAAAATTATAGACTTTACCGTGTATCAGTGTTTTAACCAAAATTTTCTTTCCACAAGTTTGGGTTTAAATCACAGCAACTACATGCACCCCGAGGAGTCCTCTCCAATAAGCGGGACAAGACAGAGTCCAAAACTCTGCTCTGTGGGCTATCGGTTAACGTGGTATCAGATTAAATAGTTGAAATAATTTCAAGACAGGGCCAAGGATACATTTGACACCACCAGTTTATAGTCTTTCCCCCCAGATTGCAATAATTCCAAAATGGCGAAGATCATCAAGGTAACATGCCCTGAAGGAGGGAGGTATGTATTCATATCGCCGGTTTAGGTAAATTCACCTCAAGATAAGAGCCACTTGCTAGTGTATGCCGCCTCTTATCTCATATATGTATGTTTATATTGGAGGGATATCCAGCAATGTTTACTGAGCTTTGATTTATGTAGTGTTCATGGAGCCATTTATGCCCAGAGAGCATATACGCTGAACTCTCTGAAGCGGTATTATGATAAGTAAATTACAATTGGCCTCATTATTAATGTAGCCAATGCATTATAGTCGAACTAAGACAGCATTTCGAGTCTAACGTTTTCCTATATAGCGTCCAACATGATATTTACATTTTAGTTTTCGTCAAGGATTACGCCTAGGTTGTCCTATTCAAGAACCGGGTTTCTGTATGGATAGGAAATCTCTTCGGAAAAGCGTATTTAGTAAGTCCGCGACCCTTCTAAATAAATAATTTGGATCCTTTCACTTAAAAGTATTACAAAATCTTCTGCGTAACAGAATATTTTAAGCGATAAAGAATGTGTGTTTGTGCCCTATTCAAGAACCTCAATTCATTCTAAAGATCTATGGACTTATCCTCTTACAGAGGTTGTTGTTATAACAGTTCGACTGTGGCCGATCGTTATTTTCTGGGGAAAGAAACTTTCGGTTGATACAGCTATCGCTGGGTTGACAATCTTTGGCCGAGTATGACTCGGGTCGTGGGAACTTCTTACAGTGGTCGAACATATTGGTTTTCAGCTCCAAATCTACCACAAAATCCACAACATTAACAACACAGCTTAAAATACATGTTCGTATTGTGATTATTTTCCGCTCTAATTCCCACAACTTTTTTTTCTGTATTTTCACTCGCACTCTCATTTTGTTAAATCTCAATTGTGGCAGCAGGATTCAGTCAAAAAGGGATAAAAGCTAACATTATACCAAACGAACAAACAACCTCTTCTGCGTACAATTCCTCACAAATTGTTACCAGCCACAATTCGTTTGTTTCTTCCTGTAGTACTTTTCGAAATGTCTAATTAAAGTGTACATAAAGGTGAGGCAGGATGTACTAAGTATGTAAGTAATATGATGGATGTATGGAAAAAAAATAAGCATTTTAGTAATGAGTTGTATTTAGAGCATTAAATGCGAAAACAAATAATTTAGAGGCTAAATTTTAAGATACCTTAACGTCTTAATTCATAAGGACTTTTCAGAGTTTATACTTATGTTAACTTATATTACAATTGTAGGATGTCAAACAATATATAGTTGTTTTTAATTGGAACAACGGAGAAAAGGAAAAGTTTCTAAGTAATAAACTAATCTGAAGTTTTCTTTTGTATTTAGGAGGGAAGTTGAAAAAAATACAAAGTAGTTGATGGATAAAATTAGAAAGATATTAAAATATATTTGAGGATAAATTTAATTGGAAAATAAATAGAAAATTCAACAGTTTAAGAACAATTTCTTAATATTTGATGTTTATGGTCTTTCGAACCAGAGTTTTGTACCTGTTATATACGATTTGGGATTTTCGTATTGGTAAGACGATTTTTTCCACCGCATATCAATTGAAATTTCAATACATTAACTTGTTGTGAAGGTTACATCCAAACTAGTGAGAATTTGAAGTTCTCACCCATTTTGACAAATGAAAAAAACGACAAGTGGTTTTAATTGAACATTCGATAAATCTGATAGAACATTGAAGAAGGTCGCAACTTGAGCTCGCTTTCTAACCAATTTCAAGGGCTGGGCAGATACAGAGAAGATGGACAACTGTCTCTTCTTTATTCTCATTCTGAAAACTTCTACAGAAGTCATTAGATGGAAGACCAATGGGTCTAGCATGGTTACCAAATGTACAGTGACCGATTACCTAATTGTAGTCTTTGAAGACCAAGGAGATAGGTAGTTATACGTGTGTCTATATAAGACCTACATAGTTATCGAGCATGGTACTCACTCGGCCAACGGTTCTGAACCTTAGAATAACTTACAGGTTGTGGAACTACACAGAACTTTCCTATATCCAGTTCACTTAACGTGCTTGCAACTCTTGCCAAAGTATCGGCAATATTATTACCATATATAGTCCCATATCCTTTGACCCATATAAGGGTAATGTTCGAATGTGACGCCATCTCATTCTGAGACGTCCGGTATTCATTTTAGATGTTGAGAAAACAACAATACGGGATTTAGTACCCTTATAAATGCTGATATCTCTATTCGGATATCCAATATAATTATCAGCCCTCTTGATCGCTGATATTTCCGCTTGAAGGATACTACAATCATCATTGAGTCTAAAAGAGATTTTAGTCCTAAATTCTTCAATGAAAATGCAACAACCAACTCCTTTCGATATCTTTGATCCATCTGTATGCTTGCGGAAATAACTATTCATTGGAAGGAGCGATTTTTGAGACTCCGTAGAGATATGGTATTGAAATCGTTTCAGTATACACGTTTATAACGCTCTAAATTGTGTCATAGTGACCATGGACGTTATGACAATTTCTAAAGTGTCACAATATCTATGAGCGTAATAGCATAAAGTCCTTGGACTTCAAAGAGTCTACTTATCAAAAAAAGACTAATTTAGCGAAGCCGGTATTCGATATATCCCAGTGTTTAAGACTCCTACGACCGATCGAAGGCCGACGATCCTGGATAAGGAATCCCAAACGCAACATACATTAAGTTTACGAGCTATTCTTTTCGGGATAATAGAGTCAATTTCCAAAATTCGAAACTATTTTTCCAATACATTGCTGTTTTAATAGGTGTCACAATGTCCATGGACATGATTCCACTTGACACCGGATTACCCTGCTAACACTTTTAATACTGCACTTAACGCCTTAAACTATTTTGCATTTATCAAGTTAGGTTTTTTCTTCTTCTTGGAACATTACCCAAGGGATGACCCCTACTCCTGCAGTGCATTGTACTGGCACTAGGAAAATTGGTTGTAAGAGGGAGGATAGCGGAAGTAGTATTTGTGGACTGTTGATTTAAACCTTTTTACATCAAAATTGGCTCCACATACGAACAGTGCGGCTGCATAATGAGTATTCCCTGTAATGTGTTGTGCAGAAGAAGAAGAAGATTTTTGTGTGTCCCCTGGATCACTTGTCCAATTTGCTAGTTAAAATCAATCTCATATTTTTTGCTGGTGGAAATAAAGGCCTCATTTGAAAAGGAAAAGTATATGGAAACCCAAAGCTGATCCCCACCTACAACAAGGGAAAATTAACGCATTAGTATAAGTTCCTCGTTCATGTTGCAAACCATTTATTTTGTTTATCCAACTTTAACATAATCTTTAATAATATTTCATTTCAAAAGTGTAAAAATACATCAATTATCGGCTTCATCGACTATAACTTTAATATTTGTATTCATGGTATTAATGACCGTACGGGCATTAACTACCAACATAATTTCTAATTTATATAAAACTTTGCAAACTAATGCATTCTACATATAGTAAGTTATTGCAGTTTTTAACACCACTAAAATCCCCCCACCCCCCCCCCCCCCCCCCCCCCAAATCAATAGATTAACACCATTAATGTGGCAAGTTAAACTATAAATTATTATGCTTAATATATAATTGTATGTAAGTTGTATATGCAATATAGTGGCATCAATCAACTGAAGCATTAACTAAAATACTCGCAACCAACCTTGCTCCATTCCTCGATAATGATTTCATTATACAAAGCCAATATTAAGTACCATTTTGATCCACTCTACTTGTGCATATAGTTTTCATAATTCCTTAGCAGTATTATTAGTTATAGTTTTTCAGCGCATTTAATCATAAATTATTGCATTAATAATGCTAATTATTGGAAAACCATTTAGTGTATTAAAAAATAAACTTTCTACACAACAAAACTTCTTACACTTAAGCAAATTTAACCCCTAACCTTATAGGTACTACTATTATTAACCTATTGACCCATTATAATTAAACTTTTTAATAATCATTTAAGAGTTTTTCATAATTTTTTTGCTCACTCCCTCCTTTTTAGACCCACTCTTTGGTATTGTTATATGAATACCTTGAACTTTTTTCTTTATGGTTGAAAATTTTTAATGTCTTCTTATTGCCAAAACAATCTAGATAATAAAGAATCGATTATTCCTTTTTTGGTTATTTTCTTGTTGGCGTTCATAAGGCGGCAAGAAAATGTGTCATAAACTTTTGTTAAAGAGCCAGGAGTAGAAGAGTCAGAAAAAGTTAACAGTGGGTCTTGTTAATTTTTCAGTTAAGATATATGAATACCAGAAACGCTTCACAATAAACACAAACACAAAGTGTTTGGTTATCGTTGATGGTGATATTTTAATAACTTTCAATATGCGTGGGTTGGCGGAGAAGTACATTTTTGAGAAATATATCAGATTTGGTAGCACATGGAAGATTTGGTAGATAGAATTATCGTTACCTTTACTCAGTGTTCTGGTTGTAATTTCTTAAAATTTTCAGGTCGATGTTCCTAAGGGATATGAGGTATTTAGATTTAATTCTGAAGAAGATTTCCAACTGCAAAGAAGATATTCCAGCATTTCACTGTTCTCTCCGCACTTACTCCAACTGAGGAGGCTTATAGGTCCTCTCTTCCCCCAAAAAGCCCACAGCACTATTGTATTATTCCAAGTGGTTGTGTTGGATTCCCCGGTGGAGTGAACATTTACAGTCCATTTATAAAAAAAAAAACAAATTTAGCGAAGCCGGTGTTCGAAATATCCCAGAGTATAAAACTCCTACGACCTTCTAACGCCTTAAACGATTTTGCATTTATCAAGATAGGTTTTTTTAAAGATATGAGGCGGCGCTTACAGCCGAACGTCTCTTTCCTTTAGGCGAACTGGCCAAAAGCGGTTATAGAACACGTCATCAATGTATACTGGACACATTGGAAGGTTATACACAATCATCTGACGTGCCTGATCGCATATCAGACACAGAGTATGTTGGAAACTTTGAAACGCTGATCCCAGAGAGAATGTCTTGGTCAAGCGGAAAACTAGAGCAAATACCGGTAGGAATCCGTTGTTACACGGATGGCTCTATATTGGGTCTGGGGTTCTATACCGTTTACCTAATCATAGCACAAACTTCCAGGCAGAAGTACGAGGAATGTGTACATTGGATTAGAATAAATATGGCGCCCACAGTCCTTAATATATTTACCGACAGCCAGAAGGCAATTAGGTCGATATCAGATGATAGAATTAAAACTAAAACCGTATTGGATTGTAAGAAAGCTTCAACTGAATACTCTCCCAGAGGTAAGGCTTACATCATATGGGTACCAGGCCACCCGGGAGTAGTCGGCAAAGAAATAGTGAATGTAATAGCTTTAAAGAGAAGGGAGTACGAGGTAGTTAACCTGACGAACGCAAAGCCATTCGAAGCAACAAAAGCTGAACTAAAAAAATATTGGTGAGGGAATCCTATAAGGCCTCTTGGAATAATGGAATGGTGGGTAGAACCACAAAGCTCCTATGGGGTGACCCTGATTAGAACACGACGAGAAATCTGCTCAAAATGAGCAAGTGAAACTCTGGAGCACTTTCTTTGCCACTGCCAGGCATTCCTAGAAGTTAGATCCAAGTAACATTACTTATTCCGGATATAACATTCCTGACTAACACTGATTGGAAAATTCTTAGGAATTACGTCCAGAAAACTGAGTTTCTGAACATTGAAAATAATGAATTTTCATTAAAGGAGCGCACAATAGGCCCGATAGTGGCCTAGATGTATTTCTTCGGATTTGATATACTATACATCCTCCTATCAACCTTGCCTAATCTAGGCTTTTTTTCTTCTTCAAACAGCACCCAGGGTATGACCCTTTCGCATGCAGTGCATTGTACTGGAACTAGCAAAATAGGTTGTGGGAGGGAAGATAGAGGGAGTAGTGTTTGTGGACTGTTGATTTAAATCTTTTCACATCGAAAGTAGCGGGGAATACTTCTGCAGGAAGTTTGTTCCACATACGAACAGTGCGAAATGGACTTCGAAGTTCCGGCCCATACATGAAATTTGTATTGCATTTTCGCTGGGATATAAGTGGTATAAATAATAAGAAGATCATATGGAGTGAAGTATGTCTTAACCGTTTCAAAAAACCTAATAGATATAGATGGACCAACATTATCTGCCATGCGTTTGTGTTAAAAAAACAACTTTGAGTCTTGTGGGCGTTAAAATCGACTTTGTTAACACGACCCAAGCGAAGCCAAATATCTTGGCGTAATTTTAGATTCTAAGTTCACGTGGAAACGTAATGCTGAGAGTCGAATGAAGAAGGCATTATGTGCCTTCTATATATGTAAGAAAACATTTGGGAAAAGATGGGGTCTTAAACCATACATTGTGCACTGGATGTACACCGCGGTCATATGACCTAGTTTGACCTACGGAGCTGTTGTTTGGCAGAGAGCAGTGGATACCAAGACTTACCTCTCTATTCTAAACAAGGTACAAAGATTAGCATGTCTTGCAATCACTGGCTGTTTGAGCTCCACTCCCCAGGCCAGTCTAGAAGCGATGATAAATATAACTCTCCATGATACATATGTATATGAAATGCATATCTGCTAAATGTGCTCTACGACTTAAAAAGTCGAACCGACTGAGGTACCATCCTACAAGAGATAGGGCCAATCATGGGGCAGGAAACAGACTATCCACACTAAATTTTAATAGGTTATTCAAGACCAGAATACCGACAAGTGATGATTTGGCCGCGAACACTGTCCTAAGGGATGACGTGATCTATACTGATGGCTCAAAGACTATCTTGGTAAAGCTCTTTTCCATGACCTGGACTGTCTCAGAGATGCGTCACTAGTAAACATGATCGGTTTTATTAGAAGCACTGTCTGGTTTTCACGGAGACCGAACGAACCAAGTAGTCAACGAAATCCGCGAGGGAAAACATTTTCCCAATATTAGGGAATGGCAATTCTAAGGGTATCACAATGGGCCACAAGGCCTCCGAGTGAACTCGCTTACTAGAGCGAACCCACCTAACCTAACATGATGCAATTCAGAGATTTTTATCAAGTCATGATTGAGTGATTAATTCATATTATGTCTCATTGTCCCAATCTCTAAAGGGCTTGGCCAAGTATTGAAGGAATAACAAGTAAGAGTGTTATATTCGGCTATGCCGAATCTTATATACCCACCATCAAATCACTGTCATATAAATAAACTTTGATATTTTGAATATTTTATTATTATGTATCGATATTAATGAGAACATCATTGTAATATTTGAAAGAGGTCCATTAATGGGGGTTTAACTATTGACAGTGCTCTTTCGAATTAAATATGTTAATTTATATAGGGAGTAGGGTTATATATACACATATGGACCAATTCTCACAAAAGTCGGTAGGAAGATTTCAGTTTATTTATTTCAAATTTCATAGATCTACTTGTATTTTTTAGCCAGTAATGAGCATTAAAGTCATTTTCTTAAAGGGACCTTATACGGGGTTAAGGTTAATTATGAACCGATCCTCATAAAATATGGTAGAGAGATTTTAGCTAAAAATTAGTTTATGTCGAATTGCATCGAATTTCATTTACGCCAGTAATGAGCGTTTAAGTTATTTTCTGATGGGGACCTTAAATGAAAGGTAGAGTCAATTATGGACCGATCCCCACAAAATTTTGTAGAGAGATGTTAGCTCATACAAAACTATATCGAATTTCATCGCCTTACTCGCTTTTTTAGGCCAGTAATGAGCGTTAAAGTAATTTTCTGTTAGGGACCTTATATGCGGGATAGGGTCATTTAAGGCCCGATCCACATAAAGGTTTTGGCTCCTAAGATACTTATTTCTGTCAAATTTCTTCGCTATACTCGTATTTTTACTCCAATAATGAGCGTTAAAGACATTTTCAGAAGGGGACCTTATATGGGCGGATAGGGGCAATTATGGACCGATCCACATAAAATTTGGTAGAGAGAAGTCATATAAAACTTACTTCTGTGAAATTTCATCGCTATACTCGTATTTTTATGCCAGTAATGAGCGTTAAAGTAATTTTATGGAGGGGACCTTATATGGGGGGTAGGATCAATTACGGACCGATACACTATAGTTTGGTGGAGAGATATTGGCTTGCATGAAACTTACGTGTGTCAAATTATATTCGTATGTTTAAGCCAGTAATCAGCATTATAGTCATTTCCAAAGAGGACCTTATATGGGGGGTAGAGCCAATTATGGACCGATCCACATAAAATTTGGTAAAGAGATTTTGGCTCATATAAAACTTACTTCTGTAAAATTTCATCGCTATATTCGTATTTTTAAACCAGTAATGAGCGTTAAAGTAATTTTATGGAGGGGACCTTATATGGGGAGTAGGGGCAATTAAGGACCGTTCCACATAAAATTTTGTGGAGAGATTTTGGCTCATATAAAACTTACTTGTGTCAAATTTCATCGCTATACTCGTATTTTTACGCCAATAATGACCGTTAATGTCATTTTCTGAAGGGGACCTTATATGGGGGGTAGGGTCAATTATGGACCGATCCACATATAGTTTGGTGGAGAGATATTGGCTTGCAAGAAACCCATGTTTAGCAAATTTCGTCGCTATATTCGTATGTTTAAGCCAGTAATCAGAATTATAGTAATTTTCAAAAGGGGACCTTATATGGGGGGTAGGGCCAATTGTGGTTCTATGTCCGACATAATTCAGAATTTTATTTTTGCTTCATAAACAACGAATTTGTGAATGTTTGAAGCTTTTTACACAATATTTCGGGGGTACATTTGTATGGGGGCTATGTGAAATCGTTGACCGATTTTGCCCATTTTCAATACCAAACATTTCTGATCAATGAAAAATATTTTGGGAAAATTTCATCTCAATATCTCTTTTTTTGTGGACGCTATCGTGCCAACAACAGACAGACGGACAGACGGACGGACATAGCTAGATCGTCTTAGAATCTTACGAGGTCCCAGAATATATATACTTTATGGGGTCTGTAAACAATATTTCGATGTGTTACACACGGAATGACAAAATCAATATACCCCCCATCTTTTTTGATGGTGGGTATAAAAATAACAGATATTGCTGTCATCAACATTCACCAAAATGGTGAATGAAATGACACTATTTCTCCGAAAGGAAGGCCAGGAGGTCCCCCGTAGGTCTACCTCTACGAAAGTCATACAGGCGGTCGTTAAGTTGGTTTCATGATGTTTGTTAAGATGGAAATTAACCATACTTTCTATAACTGGAAAGTGCAGAACAAATTGCAATTAAGATTCTTAAAGTTTCATTTCCTTAACTCTTTCACATAAATCGTACCCTGATATTCCAAAGATTTACTTTTTTTACGAAAATAGAGCCAGCAGTTCTTCTGGACAGTCCCTGAACTACATTTTTAACCTTGCATGGCAATGAATATATTATATTAAGTATGTTTAGAGTAGGCACTTACTCGGAATGAAATGAAAAGGAGCGCACAACAGGTCCGATAGTGACCTAGGTGTATTTCTTCGTTTAACGAAAACATACAGCATGGGTCGTAAAGTTTGGCAACCGAAAAATATGTTCTGTATAATTATAAATTGACCCACCTAAAATGGTGTCCCCTTTTATTACAGCGTTTATTACAGATACCTTAACTATATTCTACACAAGAACAACAACAATAAGAAAGGCAGCAACAAACCTTTAATAATCACATTACACCTGCAGTGTTGATTGCGGTAAATGCTCTATTGAGAAGTTTCTTAGTAAAACACACACATACATATCCTTACATCCATATTCAATCGTTGTCTTATTATTTGTGTGCTTTTGTAATTTAGTCATCTTGATAAGCGATAAAAATGAGCAACATTGAAATAACCAGCAGGCATTCAAGTAAAAACGATGTTCCTATATTCTTGCAACAAAACTTACCTACATTCAAACACAACCATTCAAAGAACAGGTAACTTGACACTGTTTGCTATCGCCACTGCGGTGGTTGTAAATATTTGAATAGGTGGCAAATTTCGCTTAGTAAAAGCGTGCTCACTTTACACGTTGTACTCCTTCGAGCCAGTTTAGCCAACCAACCAACTAACCGAACGACCACATTCTGTTTTAACTAGAAATTGTTTTCATAACGATGATGATAAAGATGCCTGTCGCTGCTGCTGCTAACACTGATCAACATCATTACGACCAAATTCATCTGCATACTTGAACTCATTTACAGGTCTACTTCTTTTGGTTTGACTGCGATATTAATAAGCTCTATGCCACCACCAACGCCACCGCTATGAATGTGGTTAGGAATATGAATAGTGCTGCGATAACAATGGCTAGTTGCTGGGTACTAGGGGGAATGGCGACAATAGCCCTGACTAGCATGTTTACTATACCAAGTGTAAACAATAATGAGTGTAGGATAACGAGTTGAGATGTTTCAAAAGAGCGTATCGTAAGTATCGTGTGCGGAAAACAAACACAATAAATAAATAAATTTATAGTCGTGCAGATTGTAATGCTGCTGCTGATGCTGTTGTTTGTTGCAAGTAGCCAAAACTGCCGTATTCATTATTCAGTCTTCATTGTAAGTTCTATTTGCGGCAGTTGTAGCCATTGTTTGTATTGTTACCATTTTGTCTCTGTTTGTTTCTTGTAAGGCAGTCGTTGGTATTTAAGGAAGGTCCTATTTATTTAAAGTTCTTATGAAATGGTCGTTAAACGAGCAACAGACAAACATACCTCAATGTCTATTTGGTCATAATATTGTAATGTGGTATCGCCAGAATGCTCGTAGTAAGATATTAAAAGTGTTTATTATGGTGTTTTCATATTTTATTGATAACAACAGAATGAGATTGAACAACATCCTTATAAATATTTGGTGTGTCTTATCTAGTTTTCAATTTAAAGGGGCTCGTTATATTTTAATTATACTAGTAAATATGTGCATAAGGAAATAATATAAATGTTATTTTTTGTGGACAAATAAATTTTATATTGTCGCATTTTTGTAATGGTTAATAGTACCAAATTAAGGCGATATAGTTTGCGGCCAAAAAAATTCTCAACATTCTCCGAAAGCATCTATTAATAAAAGTTTTCGCTTATTGGAGCCATATAACAAAGCTTTATTAATGATTTAAACATCTTGTTGAGCTGCCCAAATAGTTGAGTCGTCTTCATTGTTCGATTGGAAATATCCGCATTTGAGTCTCCAGTGTTGTTAATAATGGAACCAAGATAGCAGAATGATTCTACATCCTCCCGAAATTTCATTATTTATCAAGAAGGAAGTACTCCGCGTGAATTCTCAAAACTTTCGTCTTGCTGAGGCTGATTTTTATACCCCATTTACGGATATCTCTGTGAGATCGCTGAGCTTTTGAAACATGTTAGAGTAGTTACGGGGATTATCACGATAAAACCCTAAATTGGAACTCACATGTATCCAGTACGATCAATAAAGCCATTAGATCATTATATGACTGTCATTTGGTAGTAAATGGGCTCTAAAACCGAAAATGATCTCATGGACTGTTAAAATCATATTAAAGACCATTTGCTGCTTTAGACTTGTTACAAATGGAGGAGCAAGAAACCATTCGAGACTCTCTGGACAACGTTTATCATCTCATCTGTGTCGCTATAACATCTTTGAATATTGTTATTGAAATTGAATTGCCAGTCTAAAAACTGGTGACATGGGTCACCAACATTGGTTTTTCAATTTAAAGGTTATGATACCTGAAAGGAACCTATGGACCAATCAAACATGGTGGCAGCAGAGTGCTGATTAAGTTTGATTAACTAATGGGTCCAGTGAAATAGATGGTGAAACTTACAGAAGGCAATCTTCACATACCTCTCTATCTTTCAGTCGGAAATCTTCACCTTTGCCAGGGAGTGCGTGAGGAGAAGTATTAGTGATGCAGAGTGTTGATCAAGCTTGATTTACTAATGGGTCCAATAAAATAGATGGTGAAACTTACAGAAGTCAATCTTCACATACCTCTCTATCTTTCAGGCAGAAATCTTTACCTTTGCAGGGAGTGCGTGAGGAGAAGGATTAGTGTCTAAGAGTCTATGTCTATCCGACATAGACAAGCGTATGAAATTAGGTCCGGTGTTGCAATGGACCGCGTGACATCTTTAAATGGAAACAACAAGTTAACATTATGCGGGATATTTGGCCAATCTGATAATGAATAAGCGGACTACCAAGGAAATAGGGCGCTCATCGTCCCCGTATCATTCTTTGGTATTACAAATGGACACGCCAGAGAAAGATGCAAATCGTGGGTCGAATTGGAATTTTCTCGACACTGGAAAGCTACAACAGATCTTAGACAGACAAAGCGCTTAATTACGCTATCAAGGAGTAAATCCCAAAAGCTATTATCGCTTAACATAAGTGATCTTAGAATACTAACGGGATTACACACGGTACACTGTGGTCTTAACATTTACCAATTCATCATAGGAAATGCCATATGAAATATCTATGTACCTAGACCTCTCAATACATCTTGTACAATTGTCCTACATTAAGGTCTCGTCGAGCAAGAATGGATGCTGATCCACCAACACCGAAGGATATATTCAATCGATCACCAATCAAACCCGTTATTTTCATGTGTGAATTGAACCTGTTATGGTGAAATAACTGGATGAGGAAAATATTCAAAATAGGGTCGTAATGCTCAGTTCAGTCTCTAATCTAATGATGACAAAATGACAAAATCCTCTAATCATTTTTCTACATTTTACTGAAGAGAATTTATCGACACCACACATCCCTGTCGAACACCAGTGCTAACTTTGATTTTACGCCACATCGAACCTTCGAGAAGTAGGTATTCGGCATCAATGAGTAAAGACATTTGATCATCAGTATCAATTTCCCCGGTATACTCTTGCATTCAAGAGTTTTTCCTATAATCGTGTTCTCAAAGTCTATGAAAACTAGATGTAGTGATGACCTCAGTTCAACTAATTCCCACATTTATTCTCAGAGAGTTAATACGCCCAATGCACGACATAATAGGGCAAAAACCAGCTTCGTCAATAAACTATTCGATATCCTTTTGTTAAGAATATGGGTCAAGAACTTGTTTACCACGCTAAGCGAGGTTATTCCAAGCCAGTTGTTACGGTGTACTAGATCACCGTTGCTCTCTTATTTCGTACAACCAGTAAAGAAAACCGGTCATCAATGTACTGAAGATCTAAACAGGGTGATAATATACTAGAGTCTTCAATGCTAGCTTCCTGATGGAAGTATGAAATAGGCAATTAAATCTCAACTATTAAAAAATTCATTTTACTTTTTTTACAAAAAATTATAATAAAATTAATTAAATTTAAAATCCTAATCATATTTGAATTTTTCTACGATTTAAAAAATAAATAACTTAGGATTATATTAAGCCATGTAAAACAATCTAATAATAATGTAATTTTAGAACAAAACAACAATCGTGACCTTGACAAAAAAAAAAAAAACAATGAAACATATTCAAATTCCAACATTGTGTCTCCTCACAATGTGTCTATTTGGTGGAACGAATTGTTCTTCAATCATCCCATACACGTAACATTCAACATTGCAACATTTCAATTTACTCTTAAAAATTCTTTGGAATTATTTTTCATTGTTCACGGCTCAAATTCAAAATGAAAAGAAGTGACTGATACAATACTTACTTACAAACATGCATCCATAGCAGCCATTGTTATACACGTTTCCATTATTGGCCACCAGTGTTGATGTTTCAATTATGTTTTCTTACACACAAATCGAATGTAGTTCACTCATTCCGCCGCCATGAATGCCAAATTACGTGACAAGGTGTTAAATGTACGTGTTTGTATAGAATTGAAATGAAACTCAGTCACTCATGTTGAAGAACAAAAGGAATTAGGACATTGTTTGGTGTTGGCCAGTGGTGCTGTTTTTTGTATTTTTCTCTTAGTTGTTCCTTGACTTTAAGATTAATTTAAAAGTTAAGGAATTTTCTTTCTGTTTTACATTGTTTTAATGGGAAAACTGTAGGACTGTAGGAAGAACAAAAGTCTAGGTTTATATGTTATTCCATGTAGGGACAAAAGAACAAACGTCGTATATATTCATTAGGGTGTTTTTAGGAGATAATTTACATATAAGAGATTTGGGAAACTCTTATGTACTGTTAAAAGTTGCGTCAAAGAATAAATGAAGTCCATGATACACTAACTCGGAAACTTTCTAAGAATAAGTAGATCTAAGGCTTGTAGGATGGTATATTTAATAAGACCTACAGATTTACAGTCACAACTGTATTCATGGAGCAAGAACAATGATGGGAACTCTCTACTCTCTACTTCCTACTTTCAACTTAACCTTAAATATTAACCGTCAAAGTACAAATATTTTATAATAACCCTTAAAAATTATGATCTGATCTTCAAAAACTTGGTGTCCTGGGCAAATTATCTATAACATCGATTTACACTGCGCATGCTCGCTCAATTTGTCATATCTGTGCCCGTAGTCAAGTGTGTTTTACCAGATTTTATACGATCTTAATTAGAATGGACTTACTTCTCTTAAGGAATCTTTTCATTTTTATGTCGTCTGATTTTTTCCATTAGTGATCATCTATCACGACCAACTGCAAGTCCCATGGTTTTAACCGCACTCTGGAAGAGTTTTGAATTTCGCTTTAGGAAAATATGTTTACATCTGTCGGTCCCATATTCAGTGTAGACCATTTTACTTAATTCCATACACATCCCAGCAAAAATTTTCATTACCTAGTAATCTAGAAAGTAATATTGGAATCACGTGGAAACTAATTACTTTTGGGGTGAATAACTAATTATTTTTGTTCGACGAGGTTCAAATAATATGTACCTACCTTAAACAAATTAATAAATGGTTACTAATTTGATTACAAAAACTTTGCGAAATAACTAGTTACAAATAAACCTACAAATATGTTATGTGATAGCTAGTTATTTTGGGCCGACTTTGTATGTAGAAAACAAAAAATAAAAAAAATTCTCGGCCGGGATTTGAACCCAGGCATTCAGTTGTTTTCTGTGTTTCTCACTTCAGCCGCTTACTCGATGCTCCATTAACATGTTGCTTTTTGTAATTTTGAGAACGGCATTTTACAAAAATATATAAATGAATGTCATTTTGAAAAAAATAAACACTATCCAGCAGGGCTCGAACCACGAACCCCCTGTTTGTTAAATAAACGACCTAGACAGTTGAGCCATAACAGATCCAAATTGTTTTGTTCTTTACCAGTAATAACCTATTCAGTTAAATGAAATAATGTGGATGATAATGAACACTCATTACCAAGTAATGTATGAAATAACTAGTGGCTATTACCAAAAATTTCAGATTTTTTGCTGGGATACTACCATCAGTCACTAGTATATGAACGAACACGTCGGGTATTTATATATATTGCAATCTATTCACTTTTACCCTTGAACTAGAAGTCCAACAGATTTTGAAATGTTAGTTGGAATTGATGTAAATGTCACTTATGATATCTTTATTGATTCAGAAAGATAAATACATACATGGCATAAATAATTGAAAATTATACAACTGTTCTTGTGAAGCATATTCTGAACATCCAATTTTGACCCACTTATTCGAGGATCTATGGCCGCATGTAACAAATAAAATGAATAATGTTTGCTGTTGTATCAGAAATTATCGATAGGTGTCAAATCGCAAAATCGCGGAGGACAACTTATAGGTACATTTCTAGAAATCATCGACAACAACTCACATATCAATCTATTAATGATGATTTGCGTACTTTTAACTTGATGATCATCCCTCCTCTTGGTGTTAATACAATGTGGGGGAAATAAGGTAATACTAATACATCTAGTTTACCAGGACTATAAATTGGTAGAATCAAATGTATCATCGGCCTTTCCTTGGAAAGACTTGACCTGGTGTAGAGACAGGTAGCCTTATACTCTAGTATCACGGAAACCGGTAGCCCATAGGGCAGAGTTTCGGACTTTTACTTGTAACGGTTGTTGAAGAGGTCCCTTCGGGGTGCAAATCCGCGGGAAGATAATGTTGTTTAAAAGACTGATTCACTGTAAAGTCTTTAATTTAGGATAAGCTGTTGTCGAGACAACAGATACCCCGTAGAGGAGTGACTGTGGGACTAAGCTTTACAAATGAGTTGGTGTTAAGTATATATGATGCGGGATGCGTGTTAGGGTATGTGGGCCCCACCCATCTGTATATCTAGAGCCTACATCGGTAGAGAGTAAAAAATTAGTACTGTTACATACTGGTTTTGTTTCTGTTTTATACATGTATGAGCATACGAGTGAAAGAATAAGTACAAGAGAGCTCATTGCATAAATTTAACACCCAAATATATTATTACTAACAAGTAGGAGACTACAGTCGGGTGTGACCGACCATATGATACCCTACACCAATTGTGAATATGTAATGTGATTCATTTTCAATAATAAAGCATTTTTGTTGAATCTTACATAGGTTTCAAATAATGACTGTTCATGTACAGTTGTATGCGGACTAGGAGCAATAAAAGACCGATTTTAATAATTTTAAAAAGCCTTCGCCATTGGATCCAGAGAAGAGTATGTGTCAAATTTTAACAAATTATATTGAAAATTGCGAGCAGTAGCGTGTACACAAGGGAGTTATTAACGATAAACTAATGGCCTATGGGAAATATTTGATCAATTGTTATGAGTTTGAACAGACTTGATCCTTGGCAGAAAAAAATAAGTAAGAAAGTATAGTCGGGCTTGGACGACTATATGATACCCTACACCAGTTATGAATATTCAATGTGATTTATTATTGTTTTTGTCATTCCGTTTGTAACACATTGAAATATTCATATAAGACCCATAAAAGTATATATATTCTGGATCCTTATTAAATTCTAAGACGATCTAGCTATGCCCGTCCGTCTGTCTGTTGAAAACACGATAGAGTCTAAATGGAAGAAGCTCGCTGGCTGAAATTTTGCACAGACATTTTGTATTGAGTTTGTTTGGTATTGAAAATGGGCAATATCGGTCCACGAATTCGGCTAGCCTCCATATAACGTCCATATAGATCCCCTTCAGAAAATGACTTTAACGCTCATAACTGCCTTAAAGAAGTATCTATAGCGATGAAATTCGACATGAGCATATTTTATAGGAACCTTAATATCATTGTAAAATTTTATAAGGATCGGTCTATAATTGACCCTATCCCCCATTAAGGTCCCATTCAGAAAATTAACTTAACGCTCATAACTGACTAAAAGAAGCAGCTATAGCGATAAAATTCGACATTAACATATTTGATAGCAACCTTAATGCTTTTGTAAAATTGTATAAGGATCGGTCGATAATTGACCCTACCCCCCATATAAGGTCCCCTTCAGAAAATGACTTTAACGCTTAAAACTGTCTAAAAGAAGCACCTATAGCGACGAAATTCGACATGAACATATTTTACAGGAACCTAAATCGCTTTGTAAAATTTTATAAGGATCGGTTCATAATTGATCCTACCACCATATAAGGACCCCTTCAGAAAATGGCTTTGACGCTCATAATTGCATCAATAGCGATGAAATTCAACATGAACATATTTTATAGGAACCTTAATATCATTGTAAAATTTTATAAGGATCGGCTCATAAGGCAGTTATGAGCGTTAAAGTCATTTTCTGAAGGGGAACTTATATGGGGGATAGGAGCAAATGTGGACCGATCCCGATAAAATTTGCTGGATAGATTTGTATTTATATAATATTTATATAATATATATAATATTTGTCTGTGCTAAATATCATTACTTTGATAAAAACGTTTACATGGACACACGGACAGTCGGACGGACGGACAATCGACTCAGAAAGTGATTCTGAGTCTATCGGTATACTTTAGGGTGAGTATAGAACTAATATTTTAATGCGTTACAAACATCAGCACAAACGCATATAATAATGTGTGACAAAATTCATCGAAATATCTTTGGTAGTTTCTGAGAAAACTACTTAAGAATTAGGTAAAAAACTTAATTTTTTTCGAGGTAGTCTAAATTTTTAATCATAACTTTTTACGTCGTAAACCGATTTTGCTGATTTTCAATACCAAACTGTACCAGATAATAAGGAATGTTTTGGGTAAATTTCGTGAACTTCACACTTACACAGACAGGCGGACGGACGGACAGACGGACATAGCTAAATCGACTCAGAATTTCATAAGAATCAAGAATATATATACTTAGTTGGGTCTCAGATGAATATTTCTTGGTGTTACACACGGAATGACAAAGTTATGAATACCCTCAATCACCATTAATGGTCGTGGAGGGTATAAAAAGGTCCAAATCGGAAGGGTTGTATGGGGGCTATGGAAAAAATTGGTCCGATCTTTATAAAATTTCATATAAACATAAATCCCGACAATAAATTTTATAAGGACTGGTCCAAGTTTTGTATAGCCCCCATATAAACGGACCTTCCGATTTGGGCCTTCTAGTTAATAAACTAGTGTTTATAAGTGAATTGTGGATATTCAAG
The DNA here is from genome assembly GCF_015586225.1 of Lucilia sericata. Lineage (NCBI taxonomy): Eukaryota > Metazoa > Arthropoda > Insecta > Diptera > Calliphoridae > Lucilia > Lucilia sericata. Next base: position 103,001 of record NW_023994154.1, on the reverse strand, counting down.
TAATTTTCTGAAGGGGACTTTGTATGGGGGCTAGGGTCGAATAATGTCCGATTTTTACGAAAATCGCTAGAATTATTAAGACTTACTTAAAACTAAGTTTCGCCAATTTTTGTAGAGATAGTAGATCATTTGACATTATTATGAGGTAAAAAGCCCTATTTGGGGGGTCCGTCTGTATGAGGGCTAGGTGAAATAATGGACTGATTTCAATCATTTTCAATAGCGTTCGTCTTTGGACCAAAAGAAGCGCAGGTTCCAAATTTCGTCAAATTAATAAACAAACAGACGGACGGAGAAAATTTGCAACTCATTTTCTTAAATTCTAAGAAATTTAAATAAATTTCTTCACATTAATATAAACTCAATACTAATATGACAGCTGTTATATCTCATTGCTAAATAAAATCATGTCATTAAATATTTTGTGTTTTTAAAATTGTTAAGAAATATCGAGATTTTTATGTTTGACCTTCTAAACTAGATCAATATGAAGAAATACTATTAACAAATAAACTCTACATTTCGAATAGGATAGTTAAGTGGACCCTTATTTTAAACAAGATTCAGTTGAGTAATTATAATTTATTTAATAACACTCGATCACTCGATCAGAAAGTCTAGATTTATAAGCATTTAATGTATTATTAATCACATTTGATTGTTTTCGAGTAAATCATTATTATTTTTATAAAATTTTCATCCAAATCATAGTTAGACACTTAAAATCATCTTAAATTACAAATTATAAAATAAATAAATCTTTTAAACTTAATTCAGATTATAAAATTTTCAAAATGTGGGCGAAAAGATCATTTGGCATGAGCCGCCACAAAAAGCACAGCATCACATCATCACCAACATTTCAACATCAACATTATTGTCAACATAAAAATCATTAATAGAAATTTGTTGTTGTTGTTGTGCTGTCAAAACGAAATGAAGCGTATCTTTTTTAATTATGCGGTTACTTAAAGTTCATTTGTTCAAGAGTGCAACATCCCTGAAAGCCGAACAGCTGAAACCAAAGGGGGGTAATGGTTGAATTGATCTTGAGATTTCATTTAAATTTTACATCATTATAAGCAACGAGTACATAAACAATTTCTATACCATTCCGCCACTCAGACACCACACAACATAATGAACTTTTAATAAAAAAAATAAAACAAGTAAGAAAGTATAGTCGGGCGTGGCCGACCATATGATACCCTACACCAGTTATGAATATTAAAAGTGATTTATTTTTCATAATAAAGCATTTATCTTCAATATTCCCTTGTTCCGATACATTTAAGCAATTTATTTATGAAAAACTAATTTTCTGAAAGAGGCTTTATATGGGGGCTAGGGGCAAATATGGACCAAGCCCGATAAAATTTTGTGAATATATTTATATTTACATAATATTTTATTGTACTGAATTTCATCGCGATATTTGTGTTTATAAGTTAATTTGGGACATTCAAGTAATTTTCTGAAGGGGACTTTGTATGGGAGCTAGGGTCAAATGGGGCCCGATCTGAAATTTGGCAGGGTCATCAAGACTTTTATAAAACTTAGTTGTGCCGTATTTTATCGATATATCTGTATATTTAACATAATTATGAGCTCAGAAGCCCTTTTCGGGGGGTTCTGTTCTATGGGGGCTAGGTGAAATAATGGACCGATTTTAACCATTTTCAATAGGCTTCGTCCTTGGGTCAAATAAAACGTGCTTGCCAAATTTCATCCAATTATCTTGAAAATTGCGACCTGTACCTTGCGCACAAGGTTTACATGGACAGCCAGCCAGCCGGCCAGACGGACGGACGGACGGAATTAACAGCTTTTAGAAAAATTCAACTTGCAAGTTGAAAAACTCTTACAATTAATTGATGTGTTCATTTTCGTACACACATACATATACTATGTGTGTACATTAGAATTTATTTAGTTAAATTATAAATTTTATACAATTTTCCATTCATTAAAATATTAAAACCAACTCACACGTTTACAAACATTTTATATTTGACTTTTCCATTTGCTGTGTGCAGTTTGGAAAAAGCCCTTGAACAAAAAATGTAATTTATGTGGAATGTATGTGTGTATGTATGTGACTCTGGTTGTAAGTTTTTGTGTATGTTTAGGTGTACGGATATGAAAATTTTGTAATTTTATATGAATGAATTTAAAACAACTTTATTCGCTTTGCATTGTACCTTCCTTATCTTATCCACAATAACAATTTTTTTTATTTAACCATTCAGAGATGTCCAACCTTTGAACTACAAAGAACCATTGAACAGTTTCTCAAATGATCAATTAGGAATAGTTTACATATAACTACTATATATTACTCTGTATATTAAGTTTAAAGTTTACTATTGAAAAGAACTTCCAAATTCTGATGTCATTCAATTCCACGATAAAGGTTGCACATATCAGTATCCACAATAATAGTGGCTGTTGCATATAGAAAATGTCATTTAAATAAAATTTTTATTGCAGGTAAAAATTACACTAAAGGCTATACAAAAAAAAATCTCCTACAACAGGAACTTTAAACAACCAGCAATTCAACCATTGAGCCATTCAGCCAACTCATCCATTCAACTAACGGAGTAAAAGCCTATGTGCAAGTAGGGTTTCTTAATAGAGGTATGTTGGCAATTATATAAAAGGCAAGTATCCAAGTAAGTTCAGATCAACAATTGGGTGCATTGATTTTTAGATTGTTGAAACTAAAAAAAAAGCTAAAGGCGACAAATTTAATCCAAATAATGGATCGGTCTCAACCGATGCATATATTTACTGTATTGACCAAAAAGAGCTAAAAATTACGAAAATTTTGAAATATTTCGAAGAAAAAGCAAAATTTTTCATTATTCCAAGTGGCCTTATAGGATTCTCTCGCCCATATCTGTAATACAGCCCTTGTTACGATGGGTGGCGTGTCATAATGTCCAGTGACATAATGTCCATAGAGCTTATGATACACTATAAAGCGACATAATGTCCATGGACATTATGTCACTTTTTTAAAATGTCATAATGTCCATACACATTGTGACACTTTTAAAACAGAAATGTATTGGAAAATTTGTTTAAAATTTAAGAAAGGGACACTCTTATCCCGAAAAGAATTGCTCCTAAATTTGGTGTATGTTATATTTTGGACTCCTATTAAAAAGTGTCCTGGATAGCCGGCCTTCGGCCGCGAGCAGGGGTTTCAAACTCTGGGGTATTTCGAACACCGGCTTCGCTAAATTAAGCCTTTTTTCATAAATGGATTCTTTGAAATCCATGGACTTTATGCCCCATTGCCCATGGACATTGCGACACTTTTGAAATTGTCATAACGTCCATGGACATTATGACTCAATTTAGTGTGTCAAAACGTCTATGGACATTATGACACGCCACCGTTACGATGAACGGTTTTGTGTTTATTAAATCAACTACCTCAAGCTCCCTTCCCTTTAAAGCAATTAAATTCGCCTATTCATGGCTGACTAATTCCGAGTGGCCTAGAACACATATGATGCAAATCTCTGGGAGAATATCCAATAAAACCCTTCTTAAAATCCAATACGGGAGCATTCTGGCTATCGGTAAATATGTTAATCCCTGTGGGCGCCATATTTATTCTAATTCATTTTATGCATTCCGTTATTATTGTGATTAAGTGGACTGCAGTATATTTAACACACACCTCCCCACCCCTTGGGACATGTTTTCTTGATGAATACCTTATCTTGGTGTACTGCAATACCGGGGTATAGAAGTGTTACCTCTAGTCTGCCGGGACTATAAACTGGTGATGATCAAATGTATCCTCGGACTTTCCTTGGAATGATTTGACATGGGGTAGAATCAGAGCACCACATAAGCTGGAACTACAGGTGGCAAGTTGCCCGCAGGACTTTGTCCTGGCTGATCAGTTGGTTGAGGTTCCTAAGGGATCCATATAGTGCCTGTGGTTTCAGTACGGGAAGGGTTTGGTTAAAAGACTGATACATGATGAAATATAAATTTTTTGGTATAAGTTTCTTAGAAACTAGGAGCGGTTCAAACCACAGCTTATGTAGATGGATGAGAGGGATTGTGGAGATGTCGGAATGACGGAAACAGTAGCGGTTGAAGTGGCGGAGGAGTTTATTTAGACGTTGGCGGAGTTGTTTCTTTGATTTATCGGCGATTTTCCTTCATGGGTGCGTGTGTGTTGGAGTTTACTCTAAACATGCTCAACTTATCACAATAGGTCCTTGTGGCCACTGAAATAAGTCAGACTAATTAAATATAGATCTGTGTTTTCGAACCACCAATTACGTTCCTAGATGCTGTTGCCGAAATAACAAAACCATCTCAGTAGTGTAGTTGGGCGAATTTAAGAGGTCCAGGAATGCACTGGGATGATTCTTTAGATGATGAGAATGTTTGTAGGGACAGAGCATTCCTCATAGCATCAATAGAGTGTTTTCACCTGATCTTGGGTCCGTCCCTTCTATCGACTCTAACTAGTGATTGCCTTTTCCTTTGTCGGGGTTAGATTGAGCTTTACTCATGACACATGTCATTCCCCAACGAGGCTACTATGTCAAACAATTGGATTGCTAGAGTATTTGCCGGTGCATGTACAACACTTCAACATTCATTTGTAGTATATTATTGTTTCTCAGTCTTCAATATAGAACCCCAGTCCCATTTTGTCTCTACTTTAGAGCCATCCGTATAGTAACGGATTCCAAAGGGTATTTGCTCTAATGTTCCGCTTGAATATGAACATCTATCTGGGATGAAGTTTCCGACACATTTTGTGTCTGGTATGCGATCAGTCACGTCCGATTTTTTGTATAGTACGTGTCCAGTATACATACATAACTCTGTTGGTCATTGATATTTTCTTGCCTAGGAAACAGGGTTTAATATGCATCGAAATTTTTGTATTTCATGTAAAAGATTTCAATCTTCGCCGAGGTGACATTCAGGTCTCTCGGTTGAGCCCAGCCGCATTCATAGGCTCTTTATTCCTTCTATATAAATAATTTAGATTCTATCCCGTAAGAATTATTACGACATCCTCTGCATAGCAGAAAAGTTCAATTCCTTTCTCTGTTAGGGTCCTTAGGAGGTTATTTATCGAAGTTAGCCAGAGTAAATAAGACAAAATGCTATCCTGTGGTGTACCGCGAATACCCCTTTCCTGAAAGTTACATCGTACATCTCGCAGCTTACCCATATGTTTCTTAGCATGTAGTTGATGCAGTTACAGAGCATCCGCTTCGCATACTGGTCTAAGGATTGGATGCGAATTCCAAAGTTGTAAGTACAAAGGACGTAAGACTCATTGGTCGTTAGTGTTGCATAACTAGGATTTTCGGATTTGGGTATAAATATTACACTTGCATTTCGCCATTTCATTAGTGTATATGTGAATTTCAATCATTTAGTAAAAATCTTTGATAGATGAACTGAAACCTGTTTCGCCGCAATGTGTAAAAGTATCATCCAGTCCTGCAGTTTTATAGGGTGCAAAACTCTTGCAAATTGCTTCATAAACATGTCAGTTGTAATAATTGTGTCCATGATAGCTTCCCCAATAATTCTCTTTGATACCCGATAACCAGTTGGGAAATGATTGTCTCTTAGCAGTTTCGTTGTCTCTTTTATGTCCTTGAGTATTATGCCCACATTAATAGATTTTATCCAGAATACATCGTGTATCATAAATATATATATCAGATATTCTGGAATGAAAATTCCTCAAGAGAAAAGATGATCGACTAATTCCTCAGATCCATTTTTATTCAAAAAGTCGTTACTGGGACCTAGTTTTGATAACAAATATGAAGACTCTGAACTTTGTTGCGTTAAATTTAAGAGTATTAAAGAGAGAGGAGTTCAAATAAACCGGCAACAGAAACCCTTACTTACATAACTGTATATGTGTGAATGTAACTAGGAGACTATCTTTATGCCTGTATCTTCCTGGGTGTACACGAATAAATGTATAATGTACTGACAGTTCATATTATAAACTGTGTATTAAAAGTGTTCGTGCTGTAGAATTCTAAAAATTGCGTCTATTCAAAACCATTTGCAAATTGTGTGGTTAAGTTTATTTTTTCTCAACATTTACGTTTTTTTATATACTTCAACTAAGTGTGGCAGAGTATTCTACATACACACAGATACTATTTTCTATATATAAAGTTTGTCAGTGTGTGTTGGCACTTTTGTCGCAATGTCATTTTCTACTAAAACTAAACACAGTTTTTGCATTAGTTTTTAAAAAAAATTGTTTTACATATAAAAATATTTTTGTAGAATATCAACAACTAAAATAAATGTAAAAGAAAAAAAAAAAGAAAATATCTATAAAAAACTAAAAAGATTAAAAAGTATTATTAAAACAGGCATGATAGTACAAGTATGAGTATAAAAGTAGTTTATATTTGAATTGCTTTCAACATCTTTATTTTAAATTTGTTTTGAAAAGTTTTTTTCCCCATTTTATTCTGAGGACTTTTATTAAGTATTGAAAAAAAGAAACGATTTTAGTAAAGTAATTGAATTAGATTTTTAATCAAAGAAAATATATTTAAAATAGTTTCTCTTCACTTTGTTTATTCCTAAATTGTCAAACGTTGACCATTTCAAATATGAAAAGACACTTATAGATTCATCTATAACGATACTTTTTAGTTAATTGTTTATAATTGTTTTCTTCTTTAATTTTATGTAAATAAAATATTTATTTTAATTATACTTACTTACCCATACTCTGATTTGAAATATTATTTTCTTAAGTTATTTTCCATTATCTTCTAACATTTATTAATTTAAAAGATTTCTTCTCTTTTTTTTTTTTTTTTTTTGTTTCAACATCAATTATAATCTTTGATTTTCTTTTACTGATGATTATAATTATGTTGATGTTAATGATGTCGTTGATGAATAATCCCTTCTTCAAATATATCGCTACATTAATTTTGAGTATTAAGTTGACAACATTAGTAGAGGGGAGTGAGTGTGTGTATATGTGTGCGTAACGCCATTAAAAATGCTTTTTCATAATGTAAACAAACCAAATGTCACTATTGTAAAATAAATGTTGACAGTAACTTTAGTAGCACTCAATTTCTAGATGTCACTAAACTAACAAAATCATCTGTATTGTTTCCCCAGCTTAGAAGATCTCACTCTTTTTACGGCCATTATGAAACGTTTTAAACCGTAGTTTACTTACACTGCTTCATATAAATGCAGTGATTCTTAAAGGGTTTGAGGATGATGAAAATTTATATGTTTTTGGTTTTATTCATTAGTCAGGCTGGCATTTTGTCCCCTTTACTCTGGGTAATCTCGATAATTAGCCTGCTAAGGACCCTAAACATATGATGCATATGATGTCTTAATAATTCTAAGGGGAAAGGATACCAACTACTTGTATAGAAGGCCAGAAGAGGTTCTGAATACCACCTTGAGGTGGGCTCAACCGACGTCAATGTTAATCCATCGAAGACTGAAATCTGAATTTTGTTGGACTTCTTTGTACAAAAAGTGTAATACCAAACTACTACAGGAAGTTCAGCCTACAGCTGCTGGTGGAATGAGCACTATGTCAACCTAGGCCCAGGAAACGTTGCTAGATATTCCACTCTTTGAAACATATATAAGATATGAGGCGGCACTTACAGCCGAACGGCTCATAACTTAAAGCGAACTGACTAAAGGCGGTTATAGCACATCAATGTATACTGGACGCATTGGAAAGCTATACACAATCATCGGACTTGTCCGACAGCCACAGAATATGACGGAAGTTTTTAAACACTGATCCTAGATAGAATGTCTTAATCAAGCGGAATATTAGAACAAATACCCTTAGGAATCCATAGGACATCAATGTACAGTGGACCCATTGGAAGGCTATACACAATTATCGGACGTGTCCCGCAGAAACAGAATATGTCGGAAGTTTTTAAACACTGATCCCATATAGAATGTCTTGATCAAGCGGAATATTAGAGCAAATAACCGTAGAAATCCATTGCTTGGCATAAAGCGTAACTGGGCTTCCATATTGGAAAAGAATATACTAACCTAATCCATTACAAGCTTCCAGACAAAAGTTCGCAAACGGAAATCGTTTGCGGATTTCCGATAGCCAGAAGGGAAATAGGGCGATATCAGATGATAAAGTTCAATCAAAGATAGAATTGAATTGTAAGAAAGCACTTGCCGAATAATATCCCAGAGGTAAATTTTACATCATAAGCATACCACGCCACTCGGGAGTAGTCGGCAACGAAAGAGCGAGTGAACTAGCTTTCAAGAGAATTGAACTGGAGGTAGTTAGCCTGACGAATGGAAAAAAATTCGACACAATGAGGGCAGAATTAACAAGTAAGGGTGTTATATGCGAACATGCCGAATCTTATATACCCACCATCAAATATGGAACTATCCTCACAGAAGTTAGTAGAGAGATTTTAATTCATATAAAACTTGTTTATATCGAATTTATATCGCTGTACTCGAATTTCTGAGCCAGTAATGAACGTTAAAGACTTTTTCTGAAGGAGATCTTATATGGAGGATAGGATCAATTATAGACGGATCATCATAAAATTTGGTTAAAAGATGTACGTTCACATAAGACTTATTTATATAGAATTTCATAATTTCATGGTATTTTTAAAACAGTTTTGACTGTTAAAACTATTTTTCGGAGGGCCACATGTATGGGGGCTATGCGAAAACGTAGACCGATTTTGTATATTTTCAATACCAAATAAACCTTATCAATAGAGAATATTTATGCAAAATTTCAGCTGTCTAGCTCCTGATTTCAATAGACAGACGAACGGACATGGCTAGATCGTCTTAGAATTTAATAAGGACCCAGAATATATATACTTTTATGGGTCTTAGGTGAATATTTCTATGTGTTATAAACGGAATGACAAAATCAATATATCTCCCATTTTTTTTAATGGAGGGTATAAAAATATGGGTGAGGGAATCCCCCTTGGTATAATGAAACTGTGGGTATAACCACAACGATCCTATGGGGTGACCCTAACTAGAGCAGGACGAGAAGCCTCCTCAAAATGAGCAAGTAGGAGGTTAGAAAAATGGTACTTATTCTGAATGGACACGCAGGATTACGGTCACAAGATGTCAGAAGTGCTTTGCGTGAACACCTGCTGTGTGGGCCTTATTTCATGATGGCACTTTTTCAACTACTCGGTGTGTTAACTAGGAGACTCACCATCTCCCTTTGTTTTTCTCACACGCCGATGGTAAGCTGCCGGTCCATATACAAACCCTTTTTACAAGTACTCAAGCTATCTAATCTCTGATCATTGCTGTCTGATACTTAACTTCCGAGATACAAAAACAACATTCCTTTTACAGGCACGCAGATGAGATGGCCTATATTGAGAGACGCATTTGGTAGAACTAAACACAAATCCATCAAATATTAAAATCGAGGACCTTGTTCTTACTCACAGAGAAACCACTGTGGTAAATCATATACGGTCCGGTAAGATCATTATACCATTACATTCGTCCTATATCATATACACTTGACACGAACTTATTTCTAATGCTTTGTTCCACAGCCACTCTCTGTGGGGTATTGTTGACCCCATGTCAAATCATTCCAAGTAAAGGCCGTCGTTACATTTGAGCATCACCAGTTTATAGTCCCGGCAGACTATAGGTACTGATAGCACTTCGGGATTGCAATAACACCAAGATGGGGTCTTTCATCAAGGTTACATGGCCCCGGGTAGAGGATTACGGGCACAGCTATACAAACATTTAACGTCAAATTGTATTCAGACGAATTTAGAGCATGTAGAGACGACAGTGAAAGTCTGGAGCACTTTTTGGCCGTTGGCAGACTTTCGTCGAAATTAGATCCAGGGATGTTATTCTGGATATAAAATGCCTCACGAACACTGAAAAGTTGTAAGGGCTTACGTCCAAGAAACTGAGTTTTTGGATATCGGACGATAATACATGTATTCTGTGGAATGTACTACCAACATACATTTGTCTAAATATTCGTAATAAATATATTTGCTTTTGGTCGGTACAACCTTGTATCATTTACGGACACATATTTGTGATTAACTTCCAATATAAGAAGTCCAGTTGTGTTCAAAAAAACATTAGCGAAACTCTGTTATCGCCAGTTTGGTTTGTTTTATTTCTTTACAGCACTTTTCTTGTTGTTACAGTTGTGAAACATAATAAGCCTTTTGCAATGCCATTAGCCAACATCTCTAGCCGAATCATCCATTCAACCATTTATCCATCTATCTATCTAACTATCCAGTTGTTGTATCCATCTATTCATTGAGTATCACAACAATGATAAAGTTTCATTCTTTATTCTTTGGCTTTACTTTCATTACGAATGATTTTTTTAAAAAAATAAATAAAATGCAAACAAATTGAATTTTGTTTACCCACGTTTTAGGAAACAAAAAACATCTTGTCATCGCCATCATCATCAGAGACAACGAAAAACATCTACTCTTCATTATTACGATTGGTATTATAATTCATGTTTTAGTTGTTGTTACCATCACAATTATTATTGTCTTCATCATTCGCATCCTTGTCGTTATTATTTTCAAATGTTGAAAGATTTTCATTATTTGCGCAAAAAAAAAAAACACATCCATACTTAGATCGAATAGCTGGATGAATGGATGGATGGTTGGCTGCTTGGTTGGTTGAATGTGCAATGTCAGTGAGTCAGTCAGTATGATTTTAGTTTATGAATGAGTATTCAATTCCACTTGCGTTTATTTGAATTGAAATCAATTTTCAATTCCGCCCCCATAATTCATTCAGCCAAGCCATTCTTCTTCCCTGTGGAAGTTTTTGATTGTGATACGTTTTTTCTTGGTTTTATGGCGCACTAATCGAGTCTAATTGGTGCGTGGGAAAAATCTTAAGTGTTCGCGAGTGTGCTGTAAAACGATATTTTATTATTAAGTATTATTGCGAGTAAGTATTATTCTATCTAGTTTATACATTTTTTACATTTTGAGGGTGTGTTAGCAAAGTTCCTTCGAAATGAACAAGTGTTCATTGTTGTATCTCTCTGTGTCTAATCATAATTTATGTAAGTCTAATTTTCAGCACTAAGTTAAATGTAATTGTTGGAGCAATTGCAAAAGACATTTGTTTGTTCCTCCTCCGCAGCAAAATAAAAATGTAAATTTTGTAAAGAATCAAAATTAGAATAATTTATGGAGCTGTTAATGAGTCTTCAATTATTGGCTGTTGAAAATACATACAATTGTTGTATTTAAAAGCTTTTATTATAATTTCATTTATGATTCGAAAATGATATTGAATTAGTGGATAATCTTATAAAAAAAGAAGAAAAATAATCCTGTTTAAAAGGCATTGGATTTGAATTCAGTGTAATTAAGAAATCTTGAGCAAAAGAAATATTCTACACATTTCTTCTTCAGTAATGTGATCACAAATTTTAAACTTTAGTCAAGAAATAGACATCCTAACATAGCTTTTGAAACAAACATTCGAATGCTCAATTCTACCTCATATAAATTAATTTATATAAATAATAATTCTCTTTTTAATCACATGGATTTGCAAGGTAATGCGGAGCACATAATGCCTTATCTCAAAGGATTTATTATGCCATCCAGAACAATGGCCCCGGTGTAAAGTTATCTTTGTTCCGAAAGAAGGAAAGACTTTTGAGCGAAAGACTTTTGATCATTAGGTTTATATTCCTTCCTTTTGAATAGATTGAAAAGGATCATTGATATTCAATATCTATTATTGATCTAAGCTTCTCTAAGTGTCACAACACGCCTATACTAAGAGAAAATCTATTGAGACTGCACTTCACACGCTCATGAGTCATATAGGGAAAACTCTAGAGAAGTGCGACTACACACTAACTGCCTCAGTTACCACAACGGGCGTTGAAAAACATACCGAGTCGATTACATTGGAACTAAAACGTTTTGGTATAAACTATAACTTTTGCAGCAGTAACTGAAACAAAGCTAGCAAATCGGGAAACTTCACAAGAAGAATTATTATATCTACTTCTATGGAACCTGGTGTTGAACCCTTTTTTCATGGAACTCAGGTCTATAGGATTTGTGCATGTGTTAGATATATCCGTTGTGGTATCTGAAGCTGGAGCCGTAGATATAACCCTTCTCGGAATGCGGCGGACTGGGACTAGGTACAACTAATCGACTGTATCCCGTCTGTTACTGATTTTTCAGTACTAAAAAATTGGCGCCAATGCATTGGCATTGCAATGTTCTAATTGCTGTTCTGAGTTTGTTAATTCTGCCCCGTTATTATCCTTAATTGTCGCCGTAGGTCTTATGTTATTAAGTAACACTCATTTGGCTTATGGTCTAGTAAACACCAAGTAGATTTCCAGTGTTGGCAGAAGTTTCAGCTTATTCGGCTAACTTATTGCGAACTAACTGTTTGTCCAGTGTGGCAGAAGTGTGGTAATTAGTTCTGGTCACAGTTTCCGCCACGTTTGTTCTTGACCGTAGGAGAGCGTTGCGTAGTCGTTTGCGGTGTTTTATTTCCCCTAGAATTGCACTGCTTATCCACGGTATTGGGAACCAGCGTGCAGAGCCTATAACGGTGGCCTATATCGGACCAACTAGTAACCTATCGGTTAAAGCCAACCTATATGCGTGTGTAGTTTCCGGATTCCGCAGTTGTTGGATGTTAAACTTTGAGCGTTTAGATTGACTTCTATTCACGACAGCTAGGCATAACCGTATTGTTGCAACTAGTAGCATGTGGTCGCTGTCGTTGTCGGCACGGCGTCTAGTTCTTACATCCATCAGAGAGCCCAAGAAAAGTTTGCTATAAGAACGTAGTCGATTTAATTATGAATGTGTCCATCTGTTGATATCCAAGTGTATTTGTGGATCTGACACAGAAATCTATCGCCGTTGTCATTTTTTATCTCGCCAAGATCTTGCGAGCCCATTACCGAGGATTGCTTATCGTTGTTGTTACCCACTTTACCATTGAAATCGCCCAAGATAAGATTAATAAGACATAACACTGCACTGCACTGCAAGGCATAACACTGCACTATAGACATTCTGCAAAATTTGGAGTTTAATCTCGCTATGAAACAGAAGACCGACCCTATTTATCCGGTGTACTGCATTTCCTGAGAAGATAAAATGGTAGCCTCTCTGAAAGTCCATTGTCCCTGCTTGTCACCAGCGTACTTCACTTAACCCACGGATGTCAAGGCTGTAGTTTAACATCTCGTTTTGAACTTGATAAAGTCTCGACGGTTTTGAGAGAGTTACGTTCCAATCATAAAACCGGTTCCGAATCCATAGGTCGTCATCGGGGGGTTTTCAGTTCCTATATAGCTTGTTGATGTTTCTGTAATAAAGGTTTTTAAAGATGGAGGGCTGATTGGGGCTGCTGGCAACCCTCTAGCAGCAAATCAGTTAGGATTTGCTAATGGTAAATATTTTAAAGACCTTTGGCCGCCACCGTTGGCCATTCGCTTGGCTCATCCGATGTCATTCCTATTGCACGGTATATCATAATCGTGCAAGGAGTAAGACTACATGTTGATGTACTGCCAACGATCGGTGGTCAGAGTCTCGTTAGTGCGACAGACACCAAGTCTCTATGTCAGCAAATTATGACATTTGTATTCGCATCACTTTCCCATTCGACCTCCAGAATTTACATTATGTATAGCCCAAATTAGGAAGGGATTATTTCACTAAATTTTAATAGTCCCATGTAACATAACATTAACTATGGATGTTTTGTAGTTTATTTGAATTGGTAAATTCTTAAGTAAATTAATTTATAATATAATTTGTACAACTAAACTTCATCAAATATGCCCCAATTTATTCATATATGTTTAAAATATTTAGTTGAAAGAGCTGTATAGAATTTGTAAAACAGCAGGTAACTCCGCAAATATCCTATTATATTTTCAACAAAATATTTTGCTTATAATTAGCACTTATTAATATTTAAATTAAAATCCATTCAAATTACTGCGCTTAAAAGAAGACTCAAAATAATGTTGTAAAATATTGCAGGTTATTTTTTGGGTTGTTGTTTAACTATTAAATGTTTGTGTATTGGTGTGTTAATCCATGCGGACACTTGTTTAAATATTTTATCGATAATGCCTGTCATAATAATAAAACAATATGACAAGAACGTAAACATTTTTTTTGCAGAATTTGTAACTTAATTCATTTACATACACATGTGCAGTAAATTTCAGGTCATTCACACATATTTGCAACGTATACATATACAGATTTAACTGAAAAAAATATGATTTAAAATGCAACTGCAACTAAAAATTGATGTTTAACAAAAATTTTTCATATTTTTTTCAGATTTTTGTTGTAAATGCAAAAAAATTTTTTCGCTGGCAAAAATTCAGCTAATTATCTTATTGTTTAAAAGGAAAGTAATAATTAAAAACAACACACATGTGAACATTCATATACGCATACATACATACGTTTATAATGAAAATTAAAATAACCCTGCAGTTTGGTGTGATTGTCACAAACTAGGATTTTGAACGTCATTTGGAGTTATCTCTGTTTAAAGGATTTGTTATGTTGAACTCTCAGTTTCTTATAATCCGATATATATATAGGTGTTATTTTTGACAGCAAACTATATCAGAAACACAAGATTACAGGCACGGTGAAAAAGGGAGTAAACCCTAAACTGTAAAATTGGATTGTTTAATAGGAAGCGCTAGAATGAAACTCAAACTGCTTACTTCATCACAACATTTTAAGGAGAATGTCAATCCTTATTACAGGATCCTAATAAAAGTGTGGTTACATAAACCATACAGACACGCTAGTATTATAGAAGAGATATCAAGTCTCCCAGACAATATCGATTATTACATTCCTAAACACTTCTTCCGGAGAAACTTTAGTTTTATAATCTCGGAAAATTCGAGACTGGAAGAGGCTGACTCGCCTTTCCATATACACCTACGGTTCCCAAAATGGGGAACACTTTAGAATAAATTTCATGATTCTAAATGTATGTAATCTTTTATATGCTTTGGATTTGGTATATCAGAATATCTAAAAGAGATATACAAATCTGTACTGAAAGTCAAACTACAATGAGATCCCTAATAGGTGTATGCACTACATCAATATTAGTCGAAGAATGCCGGGCATACTTAAACAATGTGGCGAAACATGGACTTCTTATTCGGAATCCCACTCTACATGTTCTATGAACTCTCTTATACAAAGTGAAACCACGAAATTATATCGCAACAAACTCAACAACTTGATTGCTGTTATTTTTCGGACACTATATACTCGGGAACCATGCACGAAGACTTGGTTTACATCCCAACGACTTCTGTAGAAGTTGTCATTATGAGAAGATGGAGGAATCTATTGATTACCTCCTTTGTCACTGTCTTGCGCTGGAGAAAATTCTCTTTTAATACTTAGGAAATCGCTTATTTGATGATTTACCAGAGATATATAGTATTCCTGCTGTTCACTTCTATGTCACTTCTGTTTCAGAGTTGGAAGATAGCTTTTATTAAAAAAATTCCCGATGTTTTTTCTAGAAATCACTTCCCTGTGTCTTATAAAGGACATTTCCATGAGGATACTTTGGTGATTAAATGCGCGATCATTTTGAAAGTCTTATCTTCTGCAATAGAATGGTTCTAGAGATACTACTGTGTCTCATAAAGGACACTTCCATGAGGATACTTTGATGATTAAATGCGCGATCATTTTGAAAGTTTTATCTTCCACAATAGTATGGTTATAGAGATGCTTTGCTAAGATTTCAAACTTACCTATTGACTTCGTTATAGGTTACATACTATAGTTTGAACAGACTTCACTCAAGATTACTTAGGTGCAAATCAAGTGACGATCTGATTACTTGTGGTGTATAAAGTAACCAATTACCCGAGGTTTTATACGCACATATCTAATTACCCCAAAAATATACTTATTAAAGTTAAGACAAACATTTGGGATAATATAGTGTAAAAAGGATACATTGACTCCTTGTAAAAGTCCTGGATATTTCGTCGAATTGTTGTGGATGTATATGTAACTTTGTGTGTGTACACATTTATGAATGCATCCGTGATGAATGTTAAACAGAACAGAAAAATAAAGCGAAATGCAAAAAAAAAAATAAATGAAAAATAAGCGGATGTGTGTTGCTGGCAAACTCATTCATGTTTTAAATTTAATTTACAGTTAATAACTTATGCTTTTGCCTACAATAATAACAACAACAACAACAAAACAATTGCAGCCACAATAACATCAGCCATGCATATGCAACTGTGTGTGTATGTATGTATGATGAATAAGTATAAAATAAACAATAACAGAAAAATTACAGTTGCAATGGCGACAATAATGGCGGCAACAACGGAAATAGAACACCATTTTATTTTATTTGCAATACGATTTCAAATACAAAATGAACGTATAAATGAGCGAATGAAAAACAAATGAATGAATGAATTAATGGATCATTGCCAGTTGGCAAGGCCATCCTTAATAGTGTTGCTTGCACTACAACAATGTATTGGGAGTGGGAAGTATTTATGGATAATAATAGAGTACAAATTGTAAATAGGCTCATTTAATATATCGAGTTGTATGTGGGAGAAGGGGAAATGTTGTTTGAGAAGGACGTACATTTTGTTTTTTTGGATTTTTAAAAAAAATTAACTTATAAAGAAATTAAAATTTTACATTTTTTGGGGTAATTACCAATTTATTATGCAACATGTAGTGACAGATAAGTCGAATCTAGTTTCGCCTCCATATATAAAATTGTCGAGAAAATACCATCCGCTCTTTCAGACTTGTATGATGCAAAACTTTAGTATGAATTACTAAATCCATGATATCCTCCTCTGCACTTTATGGGAGAGTCCATTAGGAGTTTCTTGGTCTTTTTTATAACCTTTAGTCTCCTGTCCTTGTCTACAATCATACAATCATATATTATGATAGGACTTTGGGTAGGAATTTTTCTATTGTTGACATGTTCACGGAAAAGTTTCCAAGAGTCTCGTTTGGTTTCTCGAACAATTTTCTTATATTCACCAAGTTACGATTCTTCTTATTCTTATATGGATTCGTTATCGTTTAACGACAAAGTTTCACTCAAGAACTATCAGTAAGTGAATGTCGGAACCATTATGACGATATTCATATTAACGATATTAATGGTCAACGTATCGAGATTTAATTCTCGGTTTCTACTAACGATCATATCGTAAATTCC
Source organism: Lucilia sericata (assembly GCF_015586225.1). Taxonomy (NCBI): domain Eukaryota; kingdom Metazoa; phylum Arthropoda; class Insecta; order Diptera; family Calliphoridae; genus Lucilia; species Lucilia sericata. Next base: position 85,661 of record NW_023994154.1, on the reverse strand, counting down.
AGGTGCAGCCACGAGACATTGTGATGGATACCAAAACACCGTTAGACCAGACTGCGATCGCATCATCTGGAATGACAATATTCGCAACCCAGCGATATTCTAATTCGGAAAGTCCTTGATGTCCCAAAATCCGTCCATCTTTAGTAAAATATTACAGCGATAATGTACAATTCTAAGCTAAGTTACTGATGGTTACCGAAACACAAAGCTCATTAGAAAAAATGGCAACGTTAGAAAACCTGCATTCTCTATTTGTATTCTGTCAAGATTTTAATGTCCCAAAATCTTTGAGCCTAAGAGCAAGATAGTGTGACTTAAACAAGAATTGATATTTGAATTACTTCAACATTCCAAAAACTGTACAAGACATCCAAAATGTGATATTATCTTCTAGTAAAAAGTATAATTTGAACTATCGTCTGGTTAGCAAATAGAAATTTTTATTTCTAAAGGGGTCAGCATATAAGACTATCTTGGAATTCATATTCTTTCACTCATAGAACGGAGTACAAGAAGATTGAACACCTGTCCAACGGCCTATTTCATGGTGGTACTTTTGCAACCTCACAGTAAGTTAGAGATGAGACATCATCGCCACGCAGGTGGCAATTTTTGTCATTGGCCTATACATTGTCTGACATTCGCTGACCAGTTGCGTTGCTTCCGAGATGCAAAACATCACTTCTGACATTCGACACATTCATATAAGTACATGGGTGCGACAAGATCCATATACCCTAATTTATTCCGTATCTTATTCATTTAACACCAACCCAGTCCCAATGTTATGTTTTTCGGCAACAGCAACTCTAACCAGGTAAGATAGGTGTACTGGAGTCGAACCCCAGGTCAAAACATTATAAGAAAAGGCCGATAATACATTAGAAACCGCCAGTTTATTGTCCCGGTAGACTAGAGGTACTGGTAGCACCTATTTAACTTAGTGTTGCAATACACTTAGTTGGATGAAGTCCATCAAGATAACATGCCCCAGTGAGGTATTTCAGGCACAGTTAGGTTGATGGGAGGATGTATACAACATCAAATCCGAAGAAATACACTTAGACCACTATCGGGCCTGTTGTGCGCTCCTTTTTATAAAAAAAAATAAAATAAAATGTTCACTGAATTAATTATTTTTCAGTGCTCAGAAACTCAGTTTCCTGGACGAAATTCATAAGAATCTTCCAATCACTGTTTATCAGTAATGTTATTTCCGGAATAACATCACTTCCAAGATACTTGGATCTAACTTCGACGAATGTCTGACAGTAGCAAAGAAGGTGCTCCAGAGTTTCACTGTCCTCTCCACATTCGTCTGAATCCGCACGTCCAATTTTGCATAGATGTGATCGTAATCCTGTGTGTCCACTCAGAATATGTACCAGAGGAGATTTTTCGTCTTGCTCTCATCAGGATCACCCCATAGGATCTTTGTGGTTCTACCCAGGATTCTCTCACCCATATTTGTAATTCAGCTTTTGTTGCGTCAAACGTTTTTGCATTTGTCAGGTTAACTGCCTCGAGCTCCCTACCCTTTAAAGCTATTACATTCGACATTTCGTTGCCGACTACTCCCGAGTGGGCTGGTACCCATATGATGTAAACCTTACCTCTGAAAGAGTATTCAGTTAAAGCTTTCTTACAATCCAATACGGTCTTAGATTTAGTTCTATCACCTGATATCGCCCTAATTGCCTTCTGTCTGTCCATAAATATATTAAGCGCTGGGGGCGCCGTATTTATTCTAATGCAATTTACACATTTAGTTATTGCTCGGACTTCTGCTTGGAAGCTTGTGCTATGATTAGTTAAACGGTGGTATATTTCTGTTTCTGGGTCTTCAATATAGAACCGTACGCCCACTTTATCCCCCAATTTAGAGCCATCCGTATAACTGCGGATTCCTACTGGTATTCGCTCAAATGTTCTGCTTGATCAAGACATTCTATTTGGGATCAGCGTTTCAAAGTTTCCGACCTATTCTGTGTGTGGCACGCCCGATGATTGTGTATAATCTTCCAATGTGTCCAGTATACATTGATGACGTGTCCTATAACCGCTTTTGGCCAGTTCGCCTAAAGTAAAGAGCCGTTCGGCTGTAAGCGCCGCCTAATATCTTAAATATGTTTCAATGGGTGGAATATCTAGCAACGTTTCCCGAGCCTTGGTTGAAGTAGTACACATGGCACCACTTATACCCAAGCAGCATGTACGCTGAACTCCCTGTAGTAGTTTGATATTACACTTTTTGTCCAAAGCAGTCCACCAGATTATTGTAGCATAAGCTAGAATTGGTCTAATTACACTTTTATAAAGCCAATTTGTCATAATAGGACTAAGACCCCATTTCATGCCTATAGTTCTCCTACATATCGCCCAGCACCGATGTGCCTTGTTGATCCTATCCTCTATGTGGTGTCTCCATTTTAATTTCCGATCGAGGATTGCACCTATCTTCTTGTCCAGAAAGCAAGGTTCAGTATACGTAGAAATTTTTGTCTTTCTTGTGAAAAGACAGATTTCCGCACAGTACACTTTTATTTCAAATAAGGTTCTATTCGGTATTCGTAAGTCCCGTTAATGTTTGATATTTGCTGCTCTAAAACTCGTCTAGTTTTTGGGCCCTAACCAAAGAATAGGTATTATGACAGCAGTGTACATTTGTTGCAGAGTTAACGCCCCAATTGGGGCATTGCAGGGTTGGCGATCGGTTTTCTTAGCCGAGCAATAATCTGTATATGTGAATATTTTTGTTCCCATCAATCACTGTATGATTTTATTTGAAACTGGATTCTATTAGAGAGAAGATATGACTTCTCTTTGCAATATGTCTTTAGTCACAACTTTCATATAGACATGTCAAGAAACCATCCAAATCTCGGTCAATGTTTCAAATAATGATATGTATTCCAGAGGTCCAAGTTCTAATTAATAGATCTTGAAATTGACGGATTACCTGTTGTCTTTAAACGATATGTTGCAACTAAATGACATCCAAGTACATTTGTTTATATATCGGTTCAAAATAATTTTGATTATATATAACGCTTAATCAAAGTAATTTACATTCGACCCCATTTTGCAACACCACTGAATTAGTCTAACACTTCCATGTTTTTCTCCAACGAATTCTTGTATTTCACTATGTTTATTATACCCTGAAAAGCTACAAGTAAATTGTATGTAATGATATTAAATTGTATTACCGTGTGGAGTAGTTTACACAGTGTAAAAAAGGGCTTTAATAAAATTGGCCAAATTAATAACATTTTGGCCAATATCCATGCAACATTTTATATACAAGTTTTATGCAGACAATGTAATGTTTGTGTGTGTGTGTGTATGTACAAGTAAATTTGTAAATATGTATTTGAGAACATAATACCAGTACGTATGTACGTATGCGTACATACAATATTTACCATGTACATTCATGTATTTTATGAACATTCGTAAATATGAATGTATGTATTTCAAGGTACACAAAATGTTGCATAATATCTGAGGCATATATGTATGTATAGAGTTGTATATTTGTACATATCTACATTTGTTGTTATTGTTGTTATTGTACTCTTTTTATGTCATCAGCATCATGCCAATTTCATTGGCAGCATGCTGAGGTTTATTCTACAGTATCATTTAATAAAATGTCTATGTATGTATGTAAATTTGTATATACATACATATGTATGTATCTACATGAGTTTTACAATCTTATACAAAAGTTCTCATTCATAAAACGATCAAAAATTAAACAAAATGTTTAGAGAGGCAAAGGTTTGAATTCTTCACCTTGCTTGGTTCCCTGAAGGTTGGCATGTTTGTCTCCTAACTCTAGGAATAACTTCATGGTTTATCTTTTCATACTGTTGGGCTCCTTTTGCCTTTCACTGTAACCCCAGATGAATATATTCCCATATATGTGTGTGTATGTATAGCTTTATTATACATGTATTTAACGTTAAAACCACATTTTCCTTTTTGTTTTACATTTTTAATGATCCTTAAAAATCAGTATCTTTTGTCTTTTTATTTTATTAAACAAATTTATTGTAATTGCCATGATAAATTAAAGATTTTTAAATGATGCCACAGCAGCAACAGAGAGAAGGATGGCGCTTGTTATTGCAAAAAAGCAAGAAGAGTAAATTTAAATGTATGAATTTAATAGTTGTTTGCACACATTCGATTCTTTGGTAATGTTTATTTTACTTTTTCTTGTCTTCAGACTCGTAACAAAATTTCCACATTCGTACACGTACGTAAATATTTTTTTTTTTTTTATTTTTTAAGTCAATTTATTTTTACACATTTAAACATTCATACGACGAGAGTACATTTATTTATGTGAATTTCTGTAATAAATTTGTATTGTATTTCGTATGTAAAATTAATATTCTGAAAACTTTTTTACTTTAACTACTTGATAGACGTTGTTTGAAAAGAAAGTAAGATGGAATCAGACATTTGAAGATTGAAAAGAAAGTAAGGCTGGTGTCAGAGTGGGCGCTACAAGCGATTCGAAGCTTTGCGCTACAAACCTTTCCTTTTGTTTTCCTATATGTCATGCAAAGCTTGATGCGAGATAACACAAGCAAAAGTTTGTAGCGCAAACCTTCGCATCGCTTGTCCCCTAAATAGTTCTGAACAGTTAAAATTTGAAGCGAAGGATTCTATATACATCATATCATAAAGCTACACAACTAGGCCCAACTGGTACTGTTTATACCCATCATCAAAAAGGATGTGGTGTATATTGATTTTGTCATTCCGTTTTAGCACATCGAAATATTGGTCATAGACCCACAAAAGTATATACTGGAACCATATTAAATTCTATGACGATCTAGCCATGTCCGTCATTCTGTCTGTTGAAATCACGATAGGGACAACACGATAGGACTTATAGGATTTATAGGAACAAAAATCTCTCTACTAATTATGATGAAAATCTTTCAGAAAATGACTATATGTCCCATAACTGGCTTAAACTAAAAAGTGTAGGGATAAAATGCAACAAAAAAAGTTCTATAGCAAGCAAAATCTTTCTTTCAAATGTTACTAGGATCGCTCTATAACTAACACTATCACCCATATAAGATCCCCTTTAGAAAATGATTTAACCCCTCATAACCGGCTTTAAAACAAGTAGACGGGTGAAATTCGATAAAACAAGTTTTATAGAAATCAAAATATTTCTATCAAATGTTATGAAGATCGCTCTATTGATCCAATTCCCATATAAGTTCCCCTTCAGAAAATGACTTTGTGGCTTATAACTGGTTTAAAAAAGTAGCGGGGTGTGAAATTCCAAGTTCTAACACAACTAAAACAAACAAATGTTTTGAAAACCCTAACAAATGTTTTGAGGATCGGCCAATAAAAGACACTACCCCCCATGTTAAGCCGCCTTCAGAAAATAACTTTAAAGCGGGTAATTGGCTTAAAAATAATAGTATAGAGATGAAATTCAACAAAACTATTTTTAATAGGAGCAAAAATCTTTCTATCAAATGTTATGAGCATCGGTTCATAGTTGACCTTATCCTTCGTATAAGGTCAAAACTTAATTCTCTCTACCAAATCTTAAAATACAAATTTTTAACCCAGAGACCAAAGTATACTTTTCTGAAGGATTGAGCTGTATCCGAATCTGGTGAAGATATCTCCAAGAAGAAAGAAAAAACCTATGTCAGATACTAAGCTTTTATCTTAAAGTTAACAGAATGGAAAAAATGGCAAAAAATCAGGACATGATATATAAAATCCCAGATAATATTCAAATGCCTGACTCGGAGTCAAATTAAAATACAAATTAAAATACTTTTTGGAAGATATTATTCACTATTTCAAATTCTGTAGAGCCTTGGAGCCACAAAAGTATATATATTATGTGTCCTTATTAAATTCTAACTCGATCTAGCCATATCTGTCCGTAGACTCCGAACGGAAAAAGCTAGAGAGTTGAACATTTTCACAAATATTATACTTAAGTGAGGTTTTTTTGGTATTGAAAATGGACAATATGGGTCCACGTTTTCGGATAGCCCCCATACAAGTGGACACAATTGACTCTACTCCGCATATAAAGCCCCCCTCTGAAAATGACTTTAACGCTCACTACTGGCTTAAAAATACTAGTATAGCGCTGAAAGTAGACATAAGTAATGAGCACAAATCTCCCTACCGAAATTTATGAGAATCGGTCCATAATTGACCCTACTCCCCATATAAGCCCCTCATTAGAAAATGGCTTTAACGCACATTACTGGCTTAAAAAAGCGAGTAATGCTATGAAATTCGATATATAGAGAAGTAAGTTTCTTACAAGCCAAAATCTCTCTACCGAATTTTATAATTGACCCCAATTGACCGCGCATATACATATGTTCATGGTTCAAAAGTTGGCCAAATTATTTTGTTTTTAAAAATTAATATTTTGTTAATCCGAAAGGAATGTGTCCATAATTGACTTTAGCCCTATTCCATTTACGGCATACAGTTTGATGGTGGGTATATAAGATTCAGCATAAGATTCAACATTGTTGTTTTTCATGAAAGTCCGATGCTTCAGAAATTTAGTCTTCCGGATGGAATTCTTTAAAATTTTCCAAGCAATTTTCTTTAGAGTTCACTTTTATTTGGGTTTCTCCATGCGAGTTTTCTGGTCCTACACGCCATTTTATTTCTCGTTTAACCTTTTCAAGTTCCCTGCTCATTCGTCGTAGTCCGATGCCCATATAAAACATAGCCTAAGAAGTATTACAATATCAACTGCATAACATACAGGTCTAGGTCCTTTTTTGGTTAGAGTACTTAGGAGGCTATTATTCGGTGTTAAACAGGATCAAAATTTCCAACTAATAGTAATATAGCATGCGGTTGATTAAACTTTTCTGAAACATTGCTACCAGTCGGATCAACATTTTGACTAATGTTTTTAAATCAATTTTTTTGTCTGAGAATTTAATTAATTCTATTGCCATTAATGTTATTGAAATAAACTTTAATTGGTCGGAGTATTTTTTTTTAAAACTTGACCCCAGAAAATTAATTGTGATATTTTAATAAACAAATTCATTCAGTATTCACATAAATATTTATGTAAATTAAACACATATGTATATTTAATGTACATATGTATGTACGAATATATGTATATTTTATTCACCAATCAATTACGAACATTAAACAATAATATTTGAAAGAGATAAATTAAAAAGTTCGTATAAAAATTTATAAATTTTTTTAGAACAAAATCTTAATATTTTTTTGTTAAATAAATAAATCTAAAGAAAGTTTCATAACTGTTAGGTTAGCAAGTCTGCCCGAAGGACCATTTTGTAAATATAAGTACTGCAAGTGTTTCTTAATTTGTTGCAATAACTTATCAAACGACCACCCTTAATTATAACTATACTAATGTTGAGAAATGAAATCAGACGAAAACAATACTGAAAACAAAAATGCACTTGAATGTAATCATTCATATTAAACCACATAATTTTAAAAAGTACTCCATATTCCGAATTCATCTGCAGTGGCATCATAACCCTCATCGGTTGAACGAAACAAAAAAATCGATGATTTAATGAATAAATGTATGAATGATAGAGTAATATACATTATTTTATATTAAAAACCACATAATGCGAGAATGAATAAAAAAACAAATAAAAAAGTTAAATAAAAAATTAAATACCACTTTTTTGTTCAATAAATGGACAACACAGGACTACAAATAAATAAATTATAATTTTCATATCGAAATATTGGTCGTAGATCCACAAAAGTAAATATGTTCTGTATCCATATATGATTCCAAGATTCAAAGAAGAAAAAATACGATTAGGACTTTGTTTATATAAAGTTAGTTTGTTATCGAAAATGGGCAATATCGATCCACGATTGCACTTAGCCCCAAACAAAAGGTCTCCGTAATACTTCTTTAAATCCCCATAGTGATAAAATGTTATATTTTATAGTGATAACACTTGACAAAAGGCGTATTGTAAACTGTTTCGAATATCGGGTGATAATCGTGGTAATAGATTCTGAAAGGATTCCATAACGATTTGAGATCCTTAAGTTATAGTTTGTTATACAAATTGACACCTATTAGAAATTTATGAATGACTGCATTGCAAATATTTTCTTTTGTCGCCCTGTGTAATAATATGAATATAATATATGGATTTTTTACCAAAATACACTAAAGACTGAGTGAGGAAGTTCCTCACTATGTTTCATAAAAAAAAATAAAAAGTGTTTTGTATTTTAATTACAAATAATTACAATTTGTTTCAATATTTATTGAATTTTGATTTTTTTCCTCATTGTTCTTCTGTGAATAATTTTCCCCAAAAAATGTGCGTATGTGTGTATATAGAATTTCTCTCAGACACATGAAAAATTTACTTAATAATTATGAATGTGAATGAATTTAATTAAAAATAGTTTTAATAATAATGTAAAACAATATTTTATTTTAATAAATAGTTATTTACACTTTTATCCCTAAAGCTATAATTTTAATATTTTATATGTATGTATGAGTAATATTTGTAATAACCCATTAAGTTTGTTCCCATTAATGGATTTTAACGGCAATTTAAGATCAAGTCTTATAATCTTTTGACTCAGGATGAAGATTTAAATATAGATTTAAGGTGTGTTAACTTCATTTGTATTTATCATTTAACCGGTAGATATTCTGCCGGTCTTTTGTTTACTTATTGTGGCTTCTACTAACTAACTAACTAACTAACTAACTAACTAACTAACTAACTAACTAACTAACTAACTAACTAACTAACTAACTAACTACTAACTAACTAACTAACTAACTAACTAACTAACTAACTAACTAACTAACTAACTAACTACTAACTAACTAACTAACTAACTAACTAACTAACTAACTAACTACTAACTAACTAACTAACTAACTAACTAACTAACTAACTAACTAACTAACTAACTAACTAACTAACTAACTAACTAACTAACTAACTAACTAACTAACTAACTAACTAACTAACTAACTAACTAACTAACTAACTAACTAACTAACTAACTAACTAACTAACTAACTAACTAACTAACTAACTAACTAACTAACTAACTAACTAACTAACTAACTAACTAACTAACTAACTAACTAACTAACTAACTAACTAATACTAACTAACTAACTAACTAACTAACTACTAACTAACTAACTAACTAACTAACTAACTAACTAACTAACTAACTAACTAACTAACTAACTAACTAACTAACTAACTAACTAACTACTAACTAACTAACTACACTAACTACTACTAACTAACTAACTAACTAACTAACTAACTAACTAACTACTAACTAACTAACTAATACTAACTAACTAACTAACTACTAACTACTACTAACTACTAACTACTATCTATCTATCTATCTATCTATCTATCTATCTATCTATCTATCTATCTATCTACCTCCTAGTTCATCCAGAATTTTCAGAATTGTCATATTATCGACTTATGTCATGCGTCATGCGCTAGTGATTTTCAGGCTAATCGTAGAGCTGAGTCAACTCCAACCAGTAGATCTATAAGTATTAATAATATATAAAACATACATATCAAAGACCCATTTCGCATTCTTTGGGGTAATTAACTAGATTTTCCCTAGTTGCTTTGTAATCTCTTAAATATATGTTTAGAATCTACAATAACATCAATATATTTTGCAGTATCAGTTGCAATACACAAAAAGTTTAGGAACAATATGCCTTCCGATTTGACTGTCAATGGTTATTACTGGTGTTTTCAGAATGAAGGAGGATAGAATAATTTGTCTAAAGTTTGTCGGCTTTGTATGTGAGGTCTTTCTTCCTTTAGGAATGAAGACCACTTGGAATTTAGTCTATTGTTCTGAAATACGTTACCATCTAGTAAATCTTATAAGCCATTGAATTCCCTTCCTTACCTTTGACCGGTCACAGGGGTTTGAAAATCTAGGATGGTTTTGGTTTTTTAACATTCATACAGTATAACATGCCACCAAATCGGGTAACAACAACTTGTTTTGTGTCGGTGAAACTTAATTAAGGCTCCTAAAATCCTAGAAATCCGGGAGTATAATTAAAACACCCTAATAAATGTATGTATGTTTAATGCACATTTAAATTTTCTACATGTATATGCAAAATGTATTGTTAAATTATTTTAATTGTTAACAAAATTATACTATAAAATATAAATGCCATTTACAGGAAGTTAATGTTAATTATCATTTGCACATACACATATAAACATTACCATAACCAGTAGATTAAATTATGTTAATGTATCCTTTTTATACCCACCATCAAAAAAGATGGGGGGTATATTGATTTTGTCATTCCGCGTGTAACACATCGAAATATTGTTCACAGACCCCATAAAGTATATATATTCTGGGACCTCGTAAGATTCTAAGACGATCTAGCTATGTCCGTCCGTCTGTCCGTCTGTCTGTTGTTGGCACGATAGCGTCCACAAAAAAAGAGATATTGAGATGAAATTTTCCCAAAATATTTTTTATTGATCAGAAATGTTTGGTATTGAAAATGGGCAAAATCGGTCAACGATTTCACATAGCCCCCATACAAATGTAGCCCCGGAATATTGTGTAAAAAGCTTCAAACATTCACAAATTCGTTGTTTATGAAATGGCACAAAATTTAGCATAAGTCAGTTTTTTGACCTCCGAAATAAAATTCTGAATTATGTCGGACATAGAACCACAATTGGCCCTACCCCCCATATAAGGTCCCCCTTTGAAAATTACTATAATTCTGATTACTGTCTTAAACATACGAATATAGCGACGAAATTTGCTAAACATGGGTTTCTTGCAAGCCAATATCTCTCCACCAAACTATATGTGGATCGGTCCATAATTGACCCTACCCCCCATATAAGGTCCCCTTCAGAAAATGACATTAACGGTCATTATTGGCGTAAAAATACGAGTATAGCGATGAAATTTGACACAAGTAAGTTTTATATGAGCCAAAATCTCTCTACCAAATTTTATGTGGATCGGTTCATAATTGGCCCTACCCCCCATATAAGGTTCCCTTCAGAAAATGACTTTAACGCTCATTATTGGCGTAAAAATACGAGTATAGCGATGAAATTTGACATAAGTAAGTTTCATACGAGTAAAAATCTCTCCACAAAATTTCATGTGGAACGGTCCATAATTGCCCCTACTCCCCATATAAGGTCCCCTCCATAAAATTACTTTAACGCTCATTACTGGCATAAAAATACGAGTATAGCGATGAAATTTCACAGAAGTAAGTTTTATATGACTTCTCTCTACAAAATTTTATGTGGATCGGTCCATAATTGCCCCTATCCGCCCATATAAGGTCCCCTTCTGAAAATGTCTTTAACGCTCATTATTGGCGTAAAAATACGAGTATAGCGAAGAAATTTGACAGAAATAAGTATCTTAGGAGCCAAAACCTTTATGTGGATCGGGCCTTAAATGACCCTATCCCGCATATAAGGTCCCTAACAGAAAATTACTTTAATGCTCATTACTGGCCTAAAAAAGCGAGTAAGGCGATGAAATTCGATATAGTTTTGTATGAGCTAACATCTCTCTACAAAATTTTGTGGGGATCGGTCCATAATTGACTCTACCTTTCATTTAAGGTCCCCATCAGAAAATAACTTAAACGCTCATTACTGGCGTAAATGAAATTCGATGCAATTCGACATAAACTAATTTTTAGCTAAAATCTCTCTACCATATTTTATGAGGATCGGTCCATAATTAACCTTAACCCCGTATAAGGTCCCTTTAAGAAAATGACTTTAATGCTCATTACTGGCTAAAAAATACAAGTAGATCTATGAAATTTGAAATAAATAAACTGAAATCTTCCTACCGACTTTTGTGAGAATTGGTCCATATGTGTATATAACCCTACTCCCTATATAAATTAACATATTTAATTCGAAAGAGCACTGTCAATAGTTAAACCCCCATTAATGGCCCTCTTTCAAATATTACAATGATGTTCTCATTAATATCGATACATAATAATAAGATATTCAAAATATCAAAGTTTATTTATATGACAGTGATTTGATGGTGGGTATATAAGATTCGGCATAGCCGAATATAACACTCTTACTTGTTAGACATAATATTTCCTAAATGTCTTATTACTTAGTGGACTCAAATTTAAGTATTTTGGGAGCATTTAAAGCTAGTGTACTCTTTGTAATGCATTAAGTGAGACAACTGTCAATTTTCTCTTTCCAAATTGTGTATCCTAGAAATCAAATCATAACTGACTTACCTAGTTCGAGATACATAATTCACCCCGAACTGCTGGGCAAGATATACACTAGCCCACTTATTTACATTAAATGTTGCTAGATTATACTATTTGTTTTCAGATTTTATTGTTTTGATTCTTTTTTTTAATAAATGACTTAATGAAATGAATTAACTTTACAAAATTATTTACACACTAAAAGCAATGATTAATGGGGTCTGGGGTATGCAAAAATAAACGGAAGTTAGTATTGTTTATTGGGTAACAGTTAAACAAACTGATTTATGGATTTATTTTAAGACACAATTATAAATTTTATATTAATTTCAGTTTATTTAATGAAACAAGTTCTCTGGATGTAAATTATTTAAATAATAAATAGTAATACTTATTAAAAATATTATTTGTAAATATGACCGTAAAATTATATTTAGCTACAGTTCCTTGAGTTAAACAAATATTGCAAAATTTAATATTTGACCTTCATACATTCCGATCCGAATAGCTTCAATGTCGTAAATATTTTTTCAGAAAATTTAATTTTCCTTCTAGGAAATACGGAAATAATTTGACACAAACTCAAACTAAAAAATCATTGAAAAAGTCTTTAGGATAATGTCTATCCTATTAGCTGGTTTACTTAGTACCAACCTGACGAACGCAAAAACTTTCGACGCAACAAAATATGAGTGAGGGAATACCATAAGGCCTCTTGGAATAATGAAACAGTGGGTAGAACCACAAAGATCCTATGGGGTGACCCTGATGAGAGCAAGACTAGAAATCTCCTCAAAATGAGCAAATCTGAAGTTAGTATAATGGTACGTATTCTGACACACAGGATTATGAGCACATCTATACAAAATTGGACGTGCGGATTCAGACGAATGTAGAACATGTGGAGAAATCAGTGAAACTCTGGAGCAATTTCTTTGCCACTGTCAGGCATTTGTCGAAGTTAGATCTTGGAAGTGATGATACTCCAGAAATAACATTCCTGACTGATTGGAAATTCGGCCAGGAAACTAAGTTACTGAACATTGAAAAATAATACATTCAGTGAACAATTTTTTTATGAACAGGATCTTGTTCTGTCGGCCAGGGAAATTATACTCACAACAGCATCCACATTGAATGCATTAGGCGATTAATCGAACAGGCAGATAACATAGATTATTGCAACCCTAAACTCTTCCTCCAGAGAAGTTTTAGTTTCGTCACCTCGGAAAACTAGGGACAGATGTTATCAGTATTCGGAGTTAGGATTAGGATTATTGTAGTCCAATTAAGAACAATATATCAGCCATAAAGAGAACAGCAAACTGGCTCTGGTTTCACAAGATAACGAATATTGTAATTATAATTTTTGTCGACTCTACATAGCGATTAGACCAGTAATGATGGATATCTCTCAACAGGATGTATGACAAGCTTGCGAAAACAGGTGTTTTATTCGGATATATACAATTTCTGTGGAACTCCGTTAAGAGTTTGCCAAAAACGAATAGATATGTATAATTTTGTATGAGCTCTCACAGACAAGAAATGACCAAGCTTGTGTCTAAACCAGGGAATTATAGCCAACTCTCACAAAACTTGTCTCCGGAAGTAGATTCCAATTGAGGAAAATTATTGCTGTCATCACCGTGCATTGACAACTTTAGAAGTTGAAGAGTCTTTAATTGATAACAACTACACAGCACTTAGGGAATGGCCGGACAGTTCCCTCTTGTCTAGGAATATAACGACATGATGCCTAAACAGTTCCTCTTGGGATGTCAACGGAGGAGTCATGCATACTTTAACATAACACAGACGGTTGGTCCTCCATGTATGTCAGGGAGGACCTACGTGAATAAGAAGAGAGCTTATGAAGATTTGGTTAGGATCTCTTGGATCGTAATTCGTATACAGCAGCGTTGAACGACATCAATGCCGCGGTTTTAGGTTACCGCATGAATATCGTTCTTGTAGGTAGCCTACCGCCTTTAGTTGAAATAGAAAGGGACAAGAGTTTATCTGCCACAACTGAGATCGGTATGGAGCAAGAGGATCAAAGCCTACTGTTCCCGACCACATTTAACTGACCAGTCCAACCTACTTCACTTTGCTTAATGGACTAATCCCGTATTAGTAGACCAATTTCTTGGCTTAGACCTTAATAAAGAACCCCCATATATCTGGCACAATTGAGACCGGTACAGAGCATGAGATTCAATGTCTAATGGTCCCGAATAGACCGTGCCATCTCCAATATATGCCCAGCTTATGGTCAAGGTAGTCCAATTTCTTGGCTTGGACCTTAATACAGTACCCTGGGATTAGAATTGTATAATTTAAGCTGTTACATGAACAAAATACACCTAAGCCGAAGAAATGCATCGGGCCTGTTGTTTGTACCATTTTATGGAAGAAGTGAAGAAACCGTACATAACGATCTGCGAAAAGGTTTATCGTCCTAAGTTCAGAAACTGTTTCCTGAATAGTTCCTTAGAATTTTCAAATCAGTGTTCCTAAGTTATAACATCACTACCAAGATATCCAATGCCACGTAAAGTTGCAGCGTTTCAATATCATATCCGCATCATCTACATTCATCTGAATGCGTTAGTAATCGTCGCGGCGTTAGTAAACGGCACGACGTTTCATTATTCCAAGTGACTATGGGGTTCTCTCGTTCATGTTTTTAATTCATTTTTAGCCCTCGTTGGGTGTAATATCGATATAAATAATGTTATATAATAACAACTATTTCTTCTTTTCTGAGATAGTCCTATTTAGGCCTATTGAGAAACTATTTAAATATAACATCCACTTACCTGTCAGATACACAAAAACCTTACCAACTAGTTTTTTTCAATAAACATCCTATTATTCCAACCCTTAAGCAATAAAACAACAACACAATTAAAATTTGCATATTTTTTTCCAAAAATTATTTTATTTTCTATTATTACTATATTACAATGTTTTATTTATTTATTTGTTTTATTGTTTATATTTTTTAAGTGTGTTACTTTTTAAAACTTAAAATATAATTTTGGCAATATAAAAAACTGATTATTACTAAGTATTTACTTAATTATTTTTATTATTATATAATAATAATTATATTAATAATTTTATACATATATATTTGTAATATTAAAACAACAACAATGATTTCTATATTTATAGGAGAATGTTTTTTCACTTAACTTAATTACTAGATGCGAGAATGGAAAGTTTACTTGTCCATTGGATGGGGCGTATAGGAGGTGAAGAGAGGGGGAGGGGGCATTAAGTATGAGGTTAATGGAACTACACATAACGTGTAATTTGAGCATAAAATTCAGAGAGGCAGGCGTGTAATTGTAAAAATGAAGGACGTTCAGCTGGCAGAAGAGCCCAACAGTAAGCCATAATGGTGAAGCTAAAAATAGAGTAAAAGAAGAGAGTAATGATTTATTAATAAAGAGAAAACAAAGAGAACCAATTGATTTAAAAAAAGTAGTGTTACAAGAGCTCTCTGTTTTTGTATGTTTCTAAAGAGAGCTCTTTGCCGATAACTGGTTTTAATTATGAGTTTCTTAAGAATTAGTTTTAATTAACAATTTATGTTAAAAATAGTTATACTTACAGCTCATCGGGACAATTGAATGGCTGCGCCAGTCTATAGCCATCTCTTAGATAATGTTCCATTTCGAAGGGATCTACTTCAGCATATGGTTGCTTGGCTGAGGTGCATAATTCCCACATTAAAACACCAAAGGCCCATGAATCACTGGCTTCTGAAAATTGTTTATGTTGTAATGCTTCCAATGACATCCATTTAACTGGACGATTTTCACTATCACCTAAACAATTATAATCGCCCGGGAATAAATCTCGCGATAGAGAACTGTCAGATAATTTAACGCGTAATTGATCGTCAATACTAAAAAGAGAAAAGAAAAAAGAGAGAAAACAGATATAAGTAACACGAATTTAATACATTTTTAAGTAAATTAAATAGCCCAGCAAACATTTTATTAAACATAATCTAAAGAAATTGAAAATTGAGTATGATAGCTGGAGCCAAAGAGAGTGTTTAAACTTTGTTTCTCCACTAATCTTTTGCCTGGTTTTTTAACTTTTAAAATAATTGAAAACCTGTTATTGCATACTTACACACAATTTCTTGTCGCTATATCTTTGTGCACCACTCCATGACTGTGTAGATGACTTAAGGCGGTGGACAAATGTGAAGACATCATTACGATTTGTATGGTGGTGATGGTGCGAGCACACGAGGGATCCAATAAGAACTGCTTTAAATTTCTGGTATTATTCATGGCAGGATAGAGAACAAATGGTGTAGTATGATCTTCAATTGAAACACCCAAAACAGATAAAATACCGGGATGTGAAGCACCATATAGGGACATGCCTTCTTGAAGTAGAAGAGACACTTGCATTTGACTGGCATGTTGGGCAACAGTCTTAACTAAAACATCCTGATTGTCATTGTAAGTACCACGATAAACACGACCGAAAGTGCCTTCTTGTAATAAGCTGGACAAGCGGACACGACAACGTTCCACGGTTAATTCGGAAATACGGCGATGCAACTCCTCGGGTTGTTGGGGTTCAATTTTACGCGGTAGAGTAGTGTGTATGGGTGCTATAATGGAGGGTGTTATATAGGAAGCTGATTGACAAGGAGGATTGGTATTAAGTCTTTGGAAACTGGAAGTTCTCATGGGTTGACCACCATGATTTTGACGTTTAGTAGAGCCGCGCACGCAATAGGCCGCTAAAAGCAGTATCAACACCAAAGCTAAAGCCAAAACACAGCCTACTACCAAAGTTATAAAGCCCGTGGGTGGAGGCACCACCGTTTCCAATAACAAAGGATCATCCATGTCCGTTTCATCCTCTTCGGCCAACAGGCAAATCTTTTTTCTTCTAAACACTAAATGAGTGACATTATTTAAGGCCCGATTTAATATCACTTCTATGGAAATGGTAACATCCACTTCGGCGGCTCTAATGCCCGAACACTTAAGGCCTATAGAAAAAGTCTGCACTTTAATGGGTATTTCACCTATTTGGGAAATATTCATGGTGGGACGCGGTAAAACTGCCTGATCCGAGGTCACCACATTAATGCTGTAGGGTAGAGGACGTCCGGCTTGACTTTGCCAAGTGAAGCTAATGTCACGCACATTGGCCGGCACAGGCACAATAAAATTTAAGGCATAATTATTGATGTGGCCATCACGTACATAATAAACTTCAGCGGAAACACCTGAAACAATAACAAGGAAGAAAAATGGAAAAAGAAATGTTAGTAATTTAGAACACAAATGAAAGAATTTATAATAAAAAGTATATAAAAACAAAAAAACTTTTGCTACAAATTTCCTGGAACTTTAGTTGTTTTTTCTATTAACCTCTCAACATTTCATAATAAATCACTGCCAGACAAAAAAAACTGGCCTCCCCCTTACGAATTGGTTTTAGCCAAAAGTGTAACAGAAGTAAAATAGTAAAATATGTATATAGATGATGAAAAAAAAAAAACCTTTTGAATTTTATGTTAAAATCTCATGATTTTTTAATGCAAAAAAACACACTAATTGTGCCATGTTCGTGTTAAATTTCCAAAAATCATGTCATGACAACATCCTTTTTATGTGAATATAAGAGAAGCTTTAGCAAGGATGCTGCTCTCTGTTAGTTTTTCTCATTTGATGCATAACATATTTTTTTTGCTGACTGATGGTTTTATGTTTAACTTATTTTCGGTTTTGCCATGTGACCATAGTTGTCAGTGGAGAACCCTGCTAGAAAGTGGGTTATTTGAAAACAAAAATTATGTTCGTGTTTTCTCCATTCTATGGGTCATAAAGTCGCAAAGGAATTCATTTTGTGGGAAACTTTTGGGTGACCATGTTAGTAGGAGAATGAATCTCCGATTTAACGACTACTGCAGGAGGTTTCACAACGACGATACTACGGAGAACATTATTTGACGTTGTCTTGCCTTGTCAGACCTTCTCTTGTAGTTCCATTTTGCATATACTTCCGGCTCTATCTTGTGTAGAGTCGTTCACTCCCGCCTCGAGTTGGTTCGATTCCATGTTGAAAACGGGCATGTAATGTTCTAGTCCCACTTCAAGGTATGATCCGTTATAGAATAACACAACCGCACCAAGTGATTCAGTATTTGGCCGATTGCCTAAGTAACCTATGTTCGTAGGACCTACAAATTGTACTTCTTTTAGCAGTTTCTGAAATCTGAAACTATAATAGCAATATATCTATGATTTCTAATAAACACAATACTAGAAAAACAACATTTGGCTTCGGTTATGCTGTATAGTTTTTCTTCAGTTTATCAAGGTTTTCTTAAAAAATCAACTCCAGATTGGAACAGTAATGAACGTATCCAGTATAAAGTTATAAAAATCATTAATTTTAGAAGATTTTCGACAAGTAGAAAATCCTGACTTTGGCTTTGCAACCAGTGGAAACAAACATAAACATTATTTCATATGGAAGGGGGCAGTTTTGTGTGGATCTGCCAATTAATAAGTAACAGCTGAACTAGCGATTTTAGTTCTACCGATCTACCGAGTAAACTATTCGAAGGGTACTTCGGTTTTGGAAAACTATTAAGATGCCTTTACAGAGAGAGAGAGAGAATTGTATTGAATTCATTCTCACGATATTTGTATATAGGCTACGTAACGATCCCATTTCCAATCGGCCAAAGATTGTTAACTCAACAACAACTGTATCAACCTAAAGTTATGGAAAACCTCAACAGATGGACTGCTGGGCATACCGCATGCTATACTAGAGCCAATAGTAGAATGTAAAAGATCATGAGGCTGATATAGATCAATTTTTAAACATGATCATGCTCACAGCTAGGGATCATTATAGCGGTGCTTTCTTCACTTTGGGGGTTCGTATTAGAGGGTGGAAATTGTCAAAATGAAGAAAAAAAAGCTAGCTGCCCTTCACTTGCACTGTAAATCTATTTGCGACTCGATATGTGAGGCAACTACTTTTTGGAGAACCCAACGAATATATCTGCAATGAAAGTCAAGAGAATAAATGCATTCGTTCGCAGGACTAATTGATTTGGTAGTAGTCAGGTGAGTCTCAAACAGCTGGGTCTCTAAGCTAATTATCGGTGGAAAAGAGCTTTTTGCAGAACCCAACGGATATATCTGCAATGAAAGTCAAAAGGATAAATGTATTCGTGCGTAGGACTAATTGATTTGGTAGTAGTCAGCTGAGTCTTTAACCTAATTATCGTTGGAAAAAAGCTAAACAAAATAGTTTAAAATGAGTGGGAAATTAGACCAAAGCATCCGATCCTGGTGTTGGAGCTGTCAACAAAACCTCCAGAGCTTCAGTGACTCCTTTTAATCCGCAATGTCGCCTAATTATAATGAAATATAGAAAGATAAAGGGACTTGTGTCTCGATATGTTCGTGATCAGAAAGTAAAAAACTTGAAACAATGAGGAACTGGTGTTTCTAACATTTCTCCATTGAAATTCCTGAAAGTATGTTGGATATTTTAAAGCTGTAGGTTTTCAGAAAGTAAACCCTTTAAAAACCCTCCGATCTCTACAAAATTACCAGTATTTGCCACTGACACACATTTCTCTTTACCCCCCAACACATGGTCAACCTAAAACCACAGAGAATGCATTGATAATGAGTTGGTTTTTGCTCAAATAAAAACACACACCAGTTGACTGACAGTCCATCCAAAAAGCACAAAAAGAAAAGGAAACAAAAAAGTTAAAACTCCACAAAAAAGTATCCTATTCCCTGATATAAACTTCATATTAAATCAAGTCACGCACACTTCATTAGTATCATCATATAAGATGTGTAAATGTGTTTATGTTGTATTTGCCACATGTGTGTAAGATACTTTTTATTTAAACTCCTCAAGAGCTCTGGAGTAAAAGGCAAGCTGTATAGTTGTCTGTGGTTTTGCCAATAAATTTGCACATAATCAAGTTGCTGGCAAAGAAGATCCAAAACATAAACTTTAAATTTACTGATTTTCAAAATCATTGCTGCTGCTGGAGTTGAGCAATACTAAGTATGTGTGTGCTACTTGTTGTAGCTGCAGTATGTAGCAGGAATTTATTAGAATTTTCCAAAACTTTAAGAAAAAAACTGGATATTGTGGTTGGCTTTTGGCTACTGCTTTGATTATAGTTCTTACTAAGGTTTCAAGCTCTCACTCTCTTTCTCTATCTCTTTCACAGCCTCTTTAAATAACAAACATTTGGAAATTTATATGAAACTATTACAAGATTTATATCTTTAACAATTACATTTTACCAGAGAAAAGTCAAAAATTTATTTTATTTAATTTTTTGTTGTTGGCCTACTAAAATATGTTTTGTGGTTTTAGTGGTTTTCGGCAATATTTATGCTTGAATGTGTTGCATATACTATTGGTGACACACTGTGCGGAGTGGTATAGTGTGGTCATTCGACTGTTGCAAACTAATTATAAATACTCTATAGTATAATTTAACTTGTGTGTGATTTTATTTAAATATTTTTTTTTTTCATTATTTCTTTGCTGCACAAGTGACATAATTTGGTTATTATTAGCTTTTGGAAAAAGAGTTTGTGTATATGTGTATGTGTGGAAAGCCATAAGCATACATATCCTGTCTTTTTTATTGAGCATTATAATAGAATAATTGGCTGCAAAATAAGCAAGCAACAAATTTTGTATAATAAGGACTCTATTAGCATAGAATTTATAATTTAATTGAGGTCAACAATATTTTTTATATAGAATATGAGTATTAAAGAAAAAGATTTTCTTTTTTGTTAAAATTTTGAATTGTGGTCAAAAATCATAAGGAGTTTAATTTGTGTTTAACTTGTTTGTTAAAGCATATGATTTAATAAGAAATTAGGTCATTACACTAGAGTTGTAATGCTGAAAAGATATGAATAAAACGAGTTGAAGTAGTGCAGTGTTGACCAAGAAGAGAACTCTTCAATTAAACGTCAATGCATTTGAGCAAGTTACGAAGTAACTAAATGCTTTCGTTTATTTTAGAAAGTTTGTGCTGTGCTTGTTTGTAAAGCTTTTTAGTTTAGCTTTTGAAAAGCTCTTTAGCAAAGTTCTCATTTTATATGGGTACATATTGGCTATATTACAAAATAGTCTATATATCCAAAAACTTGCACCATGATCAAGGTTTATTATTACATTTCGTAATGCCTACTGCTTTTTGTTTGCCAGAGCTTTGAAAAAACCCTGGAAAGCTTTCATTTGATATACATATTGTTCATGTTCCAAAGGACTGACGGACATATTGAATTGACTATGTGAGAGAAACTTTTCTAGAATGACAAATGAGAAGTTCTATAACAAAATGATCTTAAATAAAACTATTCCTTATGCTAGACATCCTAACTAGACTAAAGTATTAGCTAAGGACTTTTCAGACATGACAAATGAACATTTCAAAAGGCAAAAACTGATCATGTGTCACGATCTTATCTTATATCATACATATAGTCCCCAAATTGATCTTTCTGCGTGACGTCTAGAAAAGTTTATTGAAATCAGAGTCATATAAAGTTATCTCCACTATATAAGAGAATCTCTTCTTGAATCACAAATGGAAAGTTCAAGAATAAAGTGATCTTAAATGAAACTGTTCCATGTTCCAAACTGATCTTTATGCAAGACATACAGACTTATGGACTTATGGACTCGACTCACGATCATATCTTATCTTGTCTCCAAATTGATCTTTATTAAAATCAGAGTCATACTAGATCAAGTTCGCTATATGAGAGAATCTCTTCTTGAATAACAAATGAAAAGTTCAAGAATAAAGTGATCTTAAATGAAACTGATCGTAATGATGGACATTTACAGACGATTTCATTATTTGAAAGGGTCTTTACAGGAATTAAGTACAAATGATCTTTACATGAATTAAGTGCAAGAAATTGATCATTCCACAGATTTATCTTAGATCATTCATCATTCGTCTAAGTTTCAAATTGATCTTAATGTGTCACATTTAGAAAAGTTTATTAAAATCTTTATTCAGACTTACGGACATATTGAATCAACTGCACTATTTGCGAGGATCTTTTCTGGAATCACAAATGATAATTTCACGTACAAAGTGTTCTTAAATAAAACTGATCTTTATGCTTTAACATTTGACTATGTTATTTGCGAGGATCATAGAACAAAGTGATCTTAGATCATACATATTATCGATCTTTATGAAACATATTTGGAACAGATTATTAAAATCGACAGAGAGATACAAGGATACATTGAATCGTCTCCTCGTTTTGCTCTCTTCTAGTATCTCACAAATGAAAATTTCAAGAGCTCAGAAATTGATTGATATTAGATCAATGATAAGTCGATAAATAAAATGATTAAAACCAGCTTAAATACTGAAGGACACTTTGAATGGCCTCCGTTCTTTGTGAGATTCTTTTCTAATATCACAAACGAATATTTCAAAATCTAAAAAAACTGATCATTTAACATATTGATCTTAGATCAACCATAGTACGAGATCCATTTGAACTTTTTGATGGATACTGATGCAGATCGGGCCAGAATTCTTAGATTGCCAGTAAGACAAAGAGATCTAAGCATTACTGTCGTGAAACAGAGTAAATTATCTAAATATTTTATCTGTTTCAAAAACTCTGACATTTATCCCCATAACTCTCATCATCTTCCCAACAAAAAGACAATAATTTATGTTTTCCATTAACTATTTTAAATTAAAATATATGACAAACTTAAATACGAAATCTCATTGTCATGTCTATTATATTTTTTTCGAATAGTTTTTGTCTTCATATCCTTCTTACTGCATCAGGTACTAAGACTATTCTCGCATGTAAAAGTGTAAAGAGATTATTTTACAAAATGAAATTAACAAAAAAATAATACTTCGCATATTATGACAGATGAAAGAGACATTAGAGACAGTAAATAGAAACGGTAATGAAAAATGTTATTATAGTAGTAAATGACATTTAGAGAAAAAAATTAACAACAGCAGACACTTTCACACATGAGGTAAAAGATTAAAATAAATGCACAAAACGACAATTTGCACCTTCACTCGCATTTCATTTTCTGCTCTCTACACTCACACCTTTAAGTCCAGGACTTAGTGACAGTTTGAATGTCAAAGAGACACACCTTCATCAGCCAGACATGATGACAAGAGAAGGTAAAAAAGCAGAACAAAAAAAAAACACTCACTACTCAATGACAGAAAAACTTAAGAGGATTTTCTTAACAATAACAATAGAGTGTAAAAAGGATAAATTTTAATAGCAAACATTTCTACTTATGTTGAATTGTTATAATTAAAACAAAAAAAAGACAATAAATTACTAAAAATTTAAATTCATTTAATTTACTGTTTAATGGAGACAGATGTAGACAAAAAGGTTATAAGCGAATTAACAGGATTAAATTAAAATAAGACAACTAAGCGTTAGAGAGTAAATTGAAGAAAAGAAAAGGAAGAAAATAAAACAATTGAAATGTCATAAAATCATAGAATGATTTAGAGCAAACAAAAGGCATAAAACAATTTGACGTTGCTGTTTCCTTCCCTGTTGGTAAAGACAACACTCATGAAAAATGTTAGTGATTCAAGAGAGATTTTTTTTATATATCAAATGAAAGGAAACTAGTTCAAAAACTTTAAAAGGACATAGTACTAAAACTAGCTGATTCTTACTGAAACATTGTTGTAAATAAGATTTAGCAACTTTATCTGGTATACCCGAGATTCTAAGGCTTCTTAGCCAGTGTTAATAGTTTCAGAAATAAGTTTTTGTATATCAAACGAAAGGAAATAAGTTCTACTCTTTATAACTGAAAAAAAAAAACATTAAACATTTCCAATTATTTTTGAAGAAAAAGCAAAACTATTCTTGAAATATTTTTCACAAGATTTAATTTTATAATTATTTTTCCTTGAGTGTGTTTTTTTTTTTTTTTGTAAATAAAACTCTATAAAACAATAGTTCAAAGCAAAATATTTTCCACTCAGTTTAGTGAATACAATTTTGCGAAATAAAAAAAAGAAAGTTGAAATAATAATAAAAACAACAACAACAATATTTGAGAATAACAATAAATGCGGAAGCACTCAAGAAAGTAAATGTTTTACAAAAAGAAATAAAATTTTATAAAAATACAACAAAGAAAAACAATAAAAAAAAATTCAAAATAAAACGTTTTAAAAAGCCAATGAGAATAAAATGTTAAAAAGCGGATAAAAAAAGCAACTAAATACACTTAAATTGTAGGGCACACACACACATCTACATATATACTACTAGGAAACTTTAACACATTTAAAACACACATACATACAGTTTAAAAAAAAGCAAGGAGAGCAAAGTTCAAAAGTTTTAATAAATACCCTTCAAACATTTAGAAGACAAAACTATTGCGCATCATCCCAGACGCCACGTCAGAAACACTTCTGGACGATTGTCAGACGAGAACGCACATTTTACAAAAACAAAATACATTGATTTCGAATTTTCGTCTTCTAGAAATACACTTTTAAGTTACTTCCGGATGATAGTTAGAAGAGTGCATCCATTTTGCTTAAACAAAAAACCATGACTGTTGAACTTTTTTCATCTGGAAGTATACGTTTTAGTGACTTCTGTATGAGAGTTGGGTGAGAACACACATTTTACAATAACAAAATACATTGTTTCCTAATTTGTGTCTTCTTGATTTGTATGTTTATATCACTTCTGGAAGACAGTTTGAAGAGTGTTCAGATTAATGTTGTATTTTATTCATCTGGAAGTGTGGATTTTAGTCACTTCTGGACGATTGTCAGACGAGAGCATACATTTTACAAAAACAAAATACATTGATTTCTAGTTTTCGCCGTCTGAAAGTATAGTTTTAGGTTACTTCCGTATGAAAGTAAGAAGAGTACAAAAACAAAAAAATATAAATACTCCATTTTTTAGCGTGAACGCGAAAAAAATAAAAATAAATAATGCAGAAATTTAGCTAAGTTCAGTGATGTTTTGCGTTTTGTCCAGTCATGTTTAGTTTTAATTATTCATTGTTAAACTTAAATGAGTTATTGAATTTAATGTTCATAGAAAAATAGTGTAATTAATATAATGTGAATCTTAAGTAATAAAAAACAATATGACAGTGTTGTGTTAAAAGTCAACTGTTAATAAACATTTAAGAAGGTTTTGTTAATTGGCGAAGTTTATTAAATATATACCAAAAAGTAATTATCTTCAAGGATTATATAAATTAAATTAAAAAGTAAGTTGTCATATTTTACATTAAAATACAATTTTAGGAATAAGTTAACAACTCTAAACGGCTTCCATTTCCATTATTTTTAAACGAAGTCTAATATGTTTAATTAAAAATGTTTTTATATTAAATTTCGTATCTCTCTTAAATGGTTTAGGAGTTATAAGCATTTAAAGACTTTTTCAAGTTGTACGTTTTTTAAACTATTAGCGCGTTTAGGTCCTGTTTCTAGATTACGTATGATCACTTTGAGCTAAAATTTTATTTGTATTTCATTATTGTAACAAAAACAAAATACATTAAAATTTTTACTTAAAGTATTCAAACGCTATCTGGAATCATTATATTGAAATTAATACTACTGTTTTATACATAAATTATTTTTTGACTTGGGTCACTCGACATGAAATTGCCCATATAAGATATTTAATATTGAAATCAGATATTTTTAAACCCACCTTTTTTAAATAAATACAATTTTATTAATTTTCATATAGCTTTGGATTTAATTATTCTAATTATAGGTACTTTTTTAGTTATTAACACCAGGTCTTTCTATGACCTATCATATGATACTAATATTCTTAATATTGAGCATGCCGTTCCCAAGATATTAAACCTAAGTAGATAGTTTTTGAACGTGTATAACTCCTTAATTAGAAGAGAGCAAAATAGTATTGCAGTATTAGTGTTAGTGACTGTAAATAATTTTAAAAATAATCCATGGCTCAGTAATTTCCAATCTTTATAGATGGTTTAATTCCAAGTTATTTAAAAAATGTTCATGAAAGTTAATGTTTTTATTGATTAAAAACAATAAATTAATTAATTAATTTTTAATTATTTTATTTTTTTAGAAAGTAGTAGCTAATATTGTACCCCCTATTAAAATACTTCTAACCGAATTAAAATATAAAAAAGGGATCTGGTAAGTTATATATGTCTTATTTCATCACGCGGTTCCATTAAAAATGTCGATTATTTGCAGAAAATGTAAAAAATGGATCTGACAGTTTAAACTTTGGTGGTAAATGTATTGAACATAAGAGAATCCTATTTTATTGCTTCCTAAAGTATAACCGGTAATTTCAATAAATACAAAAGTATGTATATTCAATGTTAATTATAACATTATTTGTATTTATTTTGTTGAAGGATTAATGCGTTCCAAAATATAACTCTTACAATTTGATGGATTGATCATAAAATTTATGAAGAATTACAAAATATTCAACGTTTTACAATTTTTGTATACCAGTCAGCAGTTGGAATATTAATAAAGATTTCCTGAAAATTATCTTATTATAAGGTAATTATTCTAAATTTTTGATACATATGTACATTAGACCGACCCACTTTGTATGGAAAGCAAAAACGTGTTTTTGTTACCCCTCTCAAAATGTTCCTTTCTTTGTTTTATGATGATTCCCAAAATATTTTAAGTCTAGGGATGACCGTTCGTGAGCTGGACCAAATTAAAAAAAGGTATTTTGGAATTATTTTTTTTTAAATTTTTGTTTGTTTTGAAACAAAATATCCAATACGGGGTATCGTTTAAAAGGTATTTTAAAGCCGCGTCCAACGATGTATTAATCATAAATAACCATATGCTTATAATTGTCATATTCCAAAATATTTAAAATTGTTATGTTTTTCACTAAGAAAAACGCGCACCACTAGACTTGTCATCAAAAAACCTTTCAACTGATACCACATACTATATATATTGTTTAAGAAATGCTGTATAATTTAAAACAAAATAACTAAAAAGGGACTTTTTTTGTAACCGGTTCAGCTCACGAGCTGCCATCGAGAGACTAGGAATATTTTGGGAACCATTATAAAACATAACAAAGATTTTTTGAAGCTGGGTTAAAATATTTAATTTAACATAAAGAATCGTGTTCCCATACGATATTTTCTTTAAAACTGTCCAGCTCACGAATGGACAACACTTAACCGAAAATATTTTGGGTAACATCATATTACATAACAGCGAATATTATGAGGGGGGTAACTCAAGCACCATTTTTTGTGAGTCGGTCTAATGTACATATATTACTTTTTTTGTTAAATCAATTATATTTTCTACTATTTTAATTTTACTTATTTCAATAAAAACTATAAAATTTCATTTTATTTAGATTTATTTTTATAGATTTTATTTTGGTGAGTATACAAATAGAAGAAAACTCATCTTCTAGAAGACGAGAATACTCATCTCCTAGAAGAAGAGAAAACTCATCTTCTAGAAGATAAGATAGGAACACTTCTAGATGATACCAAGTAGTCACTTCAAGAAGTGACTTCGTAGTTACATCTAGAAGAGTCTTTGGCAATACCTTCCAAGAGTCATCTAGAAGTTTCTTCTGCGGGTCTTCCAGAAGTATCTTCCACGTTACTCTTAGACGTTCCCCAGCTCGGCATCAGTTCTTCCCGACTGGTGACAAGAATTCTTATACTTCCGCAACATCGCTGGCGAGCTTTTAGCACGTTTGGAAGTTTCACACGGGTAACTTCCGCAATAGAAAATGTTTGTAGGGTACATATACACGCACACACACATTCAGCAGTAAAGGAAGCTGTCGTATTTACTGTTTAGTACACTATTACTACTACAGCTACAACAAGGATACTAACAACAACAACAAAAACTGGAAAAAGCAAGGAAAACAATGCACATCATCATACTTATCCCAGAAAAGATTTTGAAGACAAAAAAATGTTGCAGCACTTAGTTAGTGTAAGCCTCCGTTAGGTTAGTAGTTAGTGTCTAGTATGTCAGACCTTTGTCGAAGGTTCGATTCCCACTAGAGACACTGTTAAAGGAGAGCACAACAGGGCCCATGTAGGCTTTGATGTATTTCTTCAGATTGGACAAAAATTGATTGAAATAATTCAACGATGATCTTCGAGATACATACGTTTAAGTTACTTCTAGAAGTTTGTTGATAGATTGATAGACTTTATAAACTCTTTTGGATGATAGTGTGAACCTCCGTTAGGTTAGTAGTTAGTGTCGGGTCTGTCAGATCTGAAGTCGAGGGTTCGATTCCCACTAGAAACACTGATAAAGGAGAGCACAACAGATTTTGAAGTATTTCTTCTGATTTGACAAACTCTGGAGGATAGTAAAACAATAATCTTTCAGATATATACATATAAGTCACTTCTAGCGGATAGTTGATAGATTGTCATGATTTTGTAAAACAGCGACAGGACTTTTATCCTCTAGAAGTTTACATTTAATTTACTGCTGGTTGATAGTTACACATTTTACAACAAAATACAGTGATTTCAAATCTTTGTGTACGTTTAAGTCACTTCTGTATGATAGTTTGAAGATAGTTAATATAAAAAAAAAAAAACGTCTCGATGTATTCTTGAAGTCACTCCCTCGTGTCTCATAGGAGACACTTCAATGAGAACTACATGTTTGCGACGAAAGATCCGGATGAAATGCGCAAATCTTCAACTTCTTGTTTTGTACGTTTACGTCACTTCTGTACGATAGTTAGAAGATTGTACACATTTAAAAACACGTCTGGATGTATTCTTGAAGACACTTTCACGTGTCTCATAGGGATGTTCTCGTCGGAAGAACTGATTAAATATACTTTTGCGTTTAAAATTTTAAAGATTTTGTTTTGTACTTTTAAGTCACTTCTGTATGATAGTTGGAAGATTTTATAGATTTTAGAAACGCCTATGTATAATCTAGAAGACACTCTAGAAGTTTATATTTAATCAACTTTTGGTATATAATTAGAAGTAACTATACATTTTACAACAACAACAAAATACAGTGCATTCAAATCTTTCACTTTTTGTTGTTTACGTTTAAGTCACTTCTGTATGATAGTTTGAAGATAGTTCACATTTCAAAAAACGTCTCGATGTATTCTTGAAGTCACTTCCTAGTGTCTCATAGGGTATACTTCCATCAGAAATAGATGTTCTGGACGAAAGATCCGGATTAAATGCGTAAATTTTCAACTTCTTGTTTTGTACGTTTACGTCACTTCTGTATGATAGTTTGAAGATAGTTAACTTTTAAAAAACGTCTGGATGTATTCATGAAGTTACATCCAACGTATCTCATAGGGGATGTTCTCGACGTAAGATCCGATTAAATATACTTTAGCGTTTAAAATTTTAAACATTTCGTTTTGTACTTTTAAGTCACTTCTGTATGATAGTTGAAAGATTGTATTGTATAGATTTTAGAAACGCCTATGTGTAATCTGGAAGACACTCTAGAAGTTTACATTTAATCAACTTTTGGTATATAATTATAATGTATAACTATACATTTTACAACAACAACAAAATACAGTGATTTCAAATCTCTAACTTCTTGTTGTGTACGTTTAAGTTACTTCTGTATGATTGTTTGAAATTTACATTTGAAAAAAGTCTCGACACATGCTTGAAGTCACTTCCTAGTATCTCATAGGGGACACTTCCATAGATGTTCTCGACGAAAAATCCGGATTAAATACTCAAATTTTCAACATCTTGTTTTGTACGTTTAGGTTACTTCTGTATGATAGTTAGAAGATTGTACACACGTCTGGATGTATTCTTGAAGTCACTTCCACGTGTCTCATAGGGAATGCTTCTAGGAGAAATAGATGTTCTCGACAGAACATCCGAATAAAAATACTTTGGCCTTTAAGTCACTTCTGTAAGATAGCTGGAAGATTGAATAGATTTAAGAAACGCCTGGGTATAATCTAGAAGACACTTCCACATGTCTCATAGGGGACATTTTCAAGAGAAACAGTTGCTCCCAATGGAAGATCTGAATAAAGTCTTTTTAAAAGCCCGAACAATTGTATGACTTATTCCGTGGAAGATGTTTTAGATATTTGAGATAACAAATGTTTGTGGGGATGCTAGATGTTCTTGTCATCATCATCATCATCATCACAACAACTTTAACGTTTCTCTTCATTTTTTTTATTCTATAGAAAAACGTTTTGTTGTAGTCAACATTATAATAGAACTTCATAAAAAAAAGTGTCAAATATCCTTTTATTTCAATTCTCTCTCGCTCTTCCTTTAGGTTTTCTAAAGGCATTTTATTTTCAAAAAATGATTTTTTATAAAATTTTTTATTGTTTTTTTTTAGCATATCTTTATAAATAATAATAATATTTGATGCCTTAAACATAAGAAGATGATGATGCCTGATGTCTTTTTTTTTTCTTTAAGGGAAATAAAGGGAAGACAATTTATAGCATAGAAAGTTTGTCCTGATATGTATGTATTTTGTCAGAGTTTGAAGGAATAAATATAAGACTTTTATTTTCTTACTTTTAAATGTTATTGAAATGTAATAATATAACAATAACAATAACAATAATAGAAGAAAAGAAACCCAACAGGAGTTAAAAGGAAATAAACTATAAAGGAAATTAAATCAAGACAAAACTATTAAAAACTACTTAAACAGAGAGAGTTAAACTTTCTGTGGAAAAGGGCTAAAATAATAAAAGAAATAAGTTAATTATTAGTTCAAATAAATTATATTTTAGTTAAAATTATAATTTATAACTTTTTTTACGCTTAATAAACGTTTTAAAACTGTTTAAATGCTAAAAAACAACATTTTAGTTTTCATTCTTCCTTTAAGTTTTGCAAGAGATAATTTAATTATTGCCGCCTAAAAGCATGCCATACTTTTGCGAAAAACTCTAGTACAAGTAATAATGTAAACAAATATAAAGGTTACCTTAGAAAATGGGTTATAAATCACTTAATTACAAACCGATTTGTTTGAAATTTGGTGGAAATATAAAAAAGACTTAAAGGAATTCAGAAATCAAAAAATAAACCGCAAAAGTTTAATAATACGAACGTAGAAACAGTTAAAAAATAAGCAATATTTCAATAAACTATTTAGAAGAAATATATTGTTAATTTGTTCCCTAATAGCTATTATCAAACAAATTGGGAAACTCTAGAACATATATCACAACTATCTTAACAATTCGTAATAGGAGTCTGAAAAACAATATCAAATATTAGCTGTAGAAATTCTCTAACTTGGATTTTAGTTTTCTGCTTTCTTTATTATGACCGGAAATAAGATTATAAAGAAGTTTTGTTTGTCTTGCTTCATTTTCTTGATTAAGACACTAAATATGAAAATAGACAAAACAACAACAACAAAATTGAGAATAATAAACATGTAAATGCTGCTCATATTTCTTTTAACAAAATCTTTCAAATTGTTGGGGTCTGGTTTTCATTTCAAACAAAAAAAAAAGAGAAAGAATTTTAATACAATAAAACGACATTAAGATGACACATAAGGATACGACTACTTTTTTGTAAGTCAATCTTCTTTACAAAAAAAAAAAAAAAAAACTATTTAAATCCTCTTTTTTAAAAACATTTAAGTCTAACAGGGATTTAAATTGTTTTATGGCCTTAAGAAAGAAACATTTGATTTTCAATGTTTTGTTGTTAAATTTTCTTTGTGTTTTTCCTTTAAACAAATAAAATTAAGTGTTAATTTTTTTGCTTTGTTCAGTTATTTTTTTGGAACCCTTGATATTTTGGGTCATTTTATATGTTGTTTTTTTGGCATATTAAAACCTGGCTCAAATTTCTTTTTGTATTAACTAAACCCTTGTTTATGTAAATTAAATAATATTTATTTTTATTGTTGTTGTTGCCTGTGTGTTGTTGTAGTATTTTATGCAAATTTATTTTGTTAATTTTGTTTAAAATAAAAAAATTGTACAATATTTTTCTTGGCATGAATTGCTGCTGTTCTTTTCATTTTAGTTTCTTTTTTTATACTTTTAGTAGGATTTAAATAATTTTAATACTTTTGGCCCAATTTTATAGGAAAAAAGGCAACACTAAGTGATGTTTTTTTTAAATTTTGCTGTAGCTCCTTAAAAAGATTAAATTAAGACAGTGGGCTTTAGAGAAGATTTTTTTAAAATAATGTTGGCTCTTTGACTCATAAGACTCCAAAGATGTCAGTATATTTGAAAGTATAATTTTAGCAATCTCTCCTATTCGACTACAATATTTTCTAAAACTTACAAATTCTTTAATAAACCGTTTAAGCTCGAAGGACCAAAACCTGCTGGATCTTACAGAAACATTGTTATAAATCCTTTATAAGCTTTCATATCCAAGATTCTTATAGAAGCATTCTGATATTGATTCATCTTTAGGTTAGTTTGAACAGGCTCCCATTGTTATAGGGATCATATTGAATAGATTTAACACTTTAAAAATTGTGAATCTATTCACTAATTTAGAATTTCCCTCCCTTTTGTCCCACTGTTGCTGTAGAGTCACAACATTTTGTTGGCATTATTACTACATTCTTTCATTTAATGCGAGCGTATCTAATTAAGTTTTATGCTGCATTTAACGCCTTAAAAATTTACAATAAAAAATAATGAAAACAAAATGAAAAGAATGGAACAGAATTCTTTTTCATACCCAATCACATACAAACATATAGAGGAAATTAAAATACAACCCAGCAGTTCTGCAAGGAGGTAATGTTTTCGTTTTAGAATAAAACCTTATGATGAACACGTCTTTGTATACCCTAAACCATTATAGTGGGGAGGGTATTATGCGTTTGTGCTGATGTTTGTAAAACCCAAAAATATTGGTCCTACACATCACTTTCTGAGTGATTTCAACACAATTTAATAAAATTTGGCTTTTGACCCAAGGACGAAGCCTATTGAAAATGGTTAAAATCGGTCCATTATTTCGTATAGCCCCCATACTTATATTGTTTGTAATAAAGACAGGACTGTCTCTTTAGTATACCCAGTAATCTAGCAGTCAGTCTATTGTCACTTTATTGCGTCTATGTAAACTAGAAAGTATACACTTAGGTAATTTATCCCAACAGAAATAATCTTTTGCAGAGTCAATTGTAATGTTTATAGAGCACAGACGATGTCAAAATGTGAATAGAAAGAAGTTCAGGTTTGCCACTACACTATTCCTAAGTAATCTATGGGGTAGTCTAATGTCACATTAATGTCCTTAAGCAAACTAATGAGTTATTACTTACAATATAGTAATTTAAACTAACAGAATAAATATATTCCATAGTTTATTATATTCTTAGTATACCCTAGTAATGTAGCAGGTAGCCTATTGCCACATTATGAGCCCTAAGTAATCTAGAGAGTAGTTATTTAGAAATTAGTAATTTAAAACAGCAGATGTAGTCTTCCCTCATAAAGCGTAGAGGAGGTCAAGATGCAAAATAAACAAGTTCAGGTTTGTATTCTTAGTAATGCAGAGAGGAAAGCCACTTTAGTATAGCCTAGTAATCAAGCGGGTAGTCTATAGCTACATTATAGGCCCTAAATAATCTACAGAGTAGTTGTTTAGTAAATAGTAATTTAAAACACCAAATGTAGTCTTTTGTAGAGATAATTGTATCCTTCATAAAGCTTAAAGAAGGTCAAGTTCAAGTTTGCCACTGCACTATTCCTAAGTAATCTAGAAGGTAGTCTATTGTCACCTTAGTGTCTTTAAGTAAACTAATGAGTTGTTACTTACTATATAGTAATTAAAACCACCAGAAGGTGCTAAGTTAATTGTATTTTTTGTAATGCAGAGAGAATTATCACTTTAGTATACCCTAGTAATCAGGTAGTCTATTGCCACATTATAGACCCTAAGTAATCTAGAGAGTAGTTATTTAGAAAACAGTAATTTAAACCACTAGAAGTAGTCTTTTGCAGTATCCTCATAAAGCTTAAAGGAGGTCAAAATATAAAATAGAATAAAGTTCAGGTTTGTCACTGCACTATTCCTGAGTAATCTAGAAGGTAGTCGGTCTATTGTCCCGTTAATATCCAAAAGTAAACAGTTGAATAGTAACTTAGAAAATAGTTAGTTAAACCACAAAAAGGTATATATTGCAGAGTTAATTGTATTCTTTTGTAATACAGAGAGAATTATCACCTTATTATACCCAAGTAATCTAGAAGGTAAGCAATTACCGCATTATAGGCCCTAAGTAATCTAGAGAGTAGTTATTTTAAAAAAAAGATATGTAAAGCTACCAGAAGTAATGTTTTGCAGAGATAATTGTATTCTTTATAAAGTACAGAAGAGGTCAAAATGTCACATAGGATGAAGTTAAGTTTTGTCACTGCACTATTCCTAAGTAATCTAGAAAGTAGTCTCTTGTCACATTCGTATCCTTAAGTAACTTAGAAAATAGTTATTTAAACCACTAGAAGTATTAAATTGCAGATTTAATTATGGTTTTATAAAGCACAAAAGAGGTCAAATGTCACTTTAATGTTACCAAGTAATATAAAGACATCCTAATTGTCACTTAAGTGTACCTAGGTAAACTAAAAAGTAGAAACAATAGATCTTAATTTTGTCCTGTAAAATAGAAAAACTTTCATTTATTACAGAAGTAATTGTATAGGCTTTATAATGCTTAGACAATGACATGAAATGTTTCCAAGTTATCTGCAGATAACTCATTTGTCACTTTAGTGTACCTAGGTAATGTATAAAGGAGACACTTCAAACTTATAGATTATATTAGATAAGTGTATTGAAGAGAAAAGTGTATTCTTTATAAAGAAAAAAGTCAATTGGGTATAAAAATTTCTGAATAATTAGGCAGGGTGCTAGCGAATTGTCACTTTAGTATCCCTCTGTGGTCAAGAAGGTAGTTTAAGCTTTTTTAGTTAAAGATTTGTTATTTAATTGTAAAATTTTAAATGATTTGCAGTAAGCTTAGGATAGGCAAACAGTAACTAGTTTATCTACTAATACAAGCAGCTTTGTGCAAAATCATTAGTTTGCAACAAGCACCAGGAACTGCAGGGTTTTTTGTTTTTTGTTATTGTTGTAATATAATATATTTTTTGTTTACTCAAACTGAGTTTATTATTACTTTAAAAAGGAGCACAAATAGTAAATCCTTTTTGGCCAGCATGAAAACAAAACAGCCTTTAAATATGAAATAAAAATTGTTTTGTTCTTTTAATGCTTTTTGTTTTCAAGGATTATTTTTTAAAGCAAGTTTTTTTTTCTTAAGCAAGTTTTTTTTGTTTGGAACAATATTATTAAAGTTAAGGCAGGAGTTAAAGAAAAATTTTAGTGGTTATAACGCCACTTAATTTTAAGGTCAAATTAACACGGTGGTTTAAGTTAAAAGAAAAAAGTTTGTTACCAAATTAAGCTGCTAAGGATTTAAGGTAATTTAGCCAAATGATATAAATTTAAAAAATACATTTAAACACAAACAGTGACCTATATAGAAACAAAAAATATTTACAACTTTAAGCTAAATTTTTAAACAATTTTTATTAAACTCTAAAAGCATTATAAATAAGAAAGTGTTAAAAACTTTTACTAAAATTTATTTCTTTTATAATTGTTTATATTTTGTTTTTTCTTTAATATTTTTTTTTATTTAAAAAACATGTTTTTTTAATATATTTTCTCAGTTTCCTTAATTAAAATTTAATCATAAATCAGTTTCAAATTTCATTATTTACATGTGTTAGATTTAACACAATTGATTTTGTGTGTGTGTTTTTTTACAAAAAACAAGAAATAGGAATCTTCTCTTGTCTATAAACCAATTAGAAATATTACCTAATAATTTTTATTACAAAAAATCTTTTTAACAAACAAAAACAACAAAGAAAAGGGGGAAAAACACAAAAATTATTTATTTGCTGTTTTAAACCATTTTTTAGGGAGATGGGGAAAAATGTATAAATATTTTGTTTCAAATAAATAAAAAAAATTCAAAAAAAATCTACAAAATATAAGACACATGGTTATACTTTAACCCGCCTATGTCATGTAGTATTTTAACACAAATACAAAAAAAAATAAATATTTAAAAAAATAACAAAATGTGTTTTTTGGAGGAACATTATAACCAAAGAAACCACCTAAAAGTAATGAATTTCCAACAAGATCCCACAAATGATAAACTGTGACTACCACTACCAACGACACCGACACAGACAAGGTTTTATTCAATAAAAAATATTGAAAAATACTCTAGATCCATAGAGTACAATTTCAATACTGCCAACTGACTGACGGACGTATGTATGTAGGTACTGAGTGATGATGCACTTTCCTGTTTCCCTTTTGCGAAGAATATGGAAAATAAAAAGAGAGGGCGTGTTATTTAGTAGACAATGTCAACGGTGTAAATGTGTGACATCGAATGGTTGACATTAATTAAAAATAACGAAAAAAAAATATAAAACATTTTGAAAACACGCAAAGACAAAAACATCAAATAGGAAAAACATGATGTTTTTTTTGTACCTCTTTTTTGGTATATTTCAGGGGAAATTGTTGTAAATGTTAAATTTTATTATAGTAACTCTAAGATGGATTGATTGAATGTAACGGATACTGGTTGTTGAGTCTTTTTTTCATATGCTGGTTTTGTACAAAAAAATTGTAATTTTTATTAGAGCAAAGATTTATTTATTGAAAAAAAATTTACATGTTGTTGAGAAAAATATTGGTTTTCTAAAACACATTCGATCTTTTTGAACATTTATGGGTTTACTTTGTTGAAATACGAGTTGTATTAGCTAATGTTATGTTTTAGTTGATGAAATTTGACATTAGTGAGGGAAACTTAACAATAGAGTTACATTTTGAACTGTCTAAAAACTTTAACTAATCCGCCACTAGGATGAGTAGTAAACGGTCGAACACTTTCTCTGTCTGGATCTTTAGCAGATATTTCTTGTCTGATCTTTCTGTGTAACTATATATTCAAGACAACACGAAACATAGGCACATGGGTTTAGGTATGATCCTTTGCTTCGATCCGTCTTCTTCGACTTTGTCTAAAACCTAACCATAATAACATTTTCACAAAATATTAGAAGAGATCAGGGTCAGTAATCTATACAGTAGAATACACCGTAGACTAGACTTTTGACATAAATATAGACCCGGAGAGAGAATAGGATAAAAACTAAGGTATCGACTAGGATAAAGACTACACTATAGATTATACTATAGACTATATACTATACTATATACTAAATTATAGACTAGACTTTAGAATAGACAATATACTAGACTACAGACTAGACAATAGACTAGACTATAGAAAAGACTATAGACTAGACTATAGAATAGACCATATAATAGACCATATAGAATAGACTAGACTATAGACTACACTACTTATAGACCAGACTATAGACTAGACTATAGACTAGACTATAGACTAGACTATAGACTAGACTATAGACTAGACTATAGACTAGACTATAGACTAGACTATAGACTAGACTATAGACTAGACTATAGACTAGACTATAGACTAGACTATAGACTAGACTATAGACTAGACTATAGACCAGACTATAGACTAGACTATAGACTAGACTATAGACTAGACTAGACTAGACTATAGACTAGACTATAGACTAGACTATAGACTAGACTAGACTAGACTATAGACTAGACTATAGACTAGACTATAGACTAGACTATAGACTAGACTATAGACTAGACTATAGACTAGACTATAGACTAGACTATAGACCAGACTATAGACTAGACTATAGACTAGACTATAGACTAGACTATAGACTAGACTATAGACTAGACTATAGACTAGACTATAGACTAGACTATAGACTAGACTATAGACTAGACTATAGACTAGACTATAGACTTGACTATAGACTATACAATAGACTAGACAATAGACTAGACTATAAACTATACTACAGACTAAACTATAGATTATAATATAGACATGACTATAGACTTGAGTGTAGACTAGACTATAGTCTATACTATGGACTAGACTGTAGTCTAAGCTATTTACTAGACTATACAAATATACATTCGACAAACTATTCCAATCTGAAACGACTTGACAAATGCCATTTCCAAAGCTCATGACACTTTATTGGCCTAAAACAACAACTTTGACACTTCCCTTCAAAAAAATGCAAACAAATCGTTGGAAAGAGTACAAAATGTCAATGACAATATTAATATGTGACATTTGTTTTTTGAATATGTAGCGGTTTGTTAACACTCAACAACCTACATACAAAATTTTAATTATAAATTTAAAATAAAACAGCAAAAAACACATAGAGAAAAAAAAAACAATATAATAAATACTCTAAATAATAAAAATAAATTAATATTAGAACGAAAAAAATATATATATACAACCGGGCCACACTATTAATGACAGCGATGAAAGGCTGCAAATTACGGAAACAAAACAAAAAAATAACGAAACTAAACTGTAATCAAATAAAATACATGTGGCAACATGGTCATAAAACATTTTACCAGATTAAACAGAAATGTGTTAATAGATGATTTTTTTTTTCAGATTTTATTTTTCGAAAAATTTGTTACATGTTAATCAAATGCAAGTGTGTGGGTTGTTGGATTTCTATTCCAGTGAAATTCCCACCAATTCCATGAAATCATAAGCCAATATAAAGCCAATAAACATTTCTAAATAAAACATTAAAATATTTGAAAAAAGAAAAAAATAGAATGACAACAAAGAATAAGAATCAAAATATCAAAATATAAATAAATAAATACAATTTATTAGATCACATTGATCACGTATTAAATTCTTTTTTTTACCCAAAATCTATTGTGATTTAAATCAGATTATTAGATTAAATACAAAATCAATTTCTTAGAAGTTACAAATAACAACAACAAAAACTCTTGAAAATGATTCGAAATTTACAAAATTATTTATTGGTAAATTACCTGTGTAACTTGAATTTGGTTTCTGAAAACAACAAATCTTATATTTATAGGAATTGTTGTTATTGTTGTTACTACACTAACGGTTTCAAATGTTTTATTGGGAAAACATTAGAAACCCTATTCCACGTTTGCCCCTTTTCAAAATCATTCAGGCAATTAACACTTATGATCATTTACAATACACAAGCAGACAAGGTTTTTCTGTCTATTGTCTGGGTTTCTCTCTGTTTTTGTGGGACATTTTTCACCTGAATTCATGTTTAGAGTTACTAAATATAACCCGCTGTTTGGTTTTAACTATTAAACCTTTAGCCTTGTTTAGTTTATTTAAAGAATTTTTTCCTATTTTAGGTAATTTTTGTTTTTGTCACATTCACATTTTTTCAAGAACAACAGGAGCTCAAATTTACATTTTACGAAAAAAAGAAAAACACTGAAATTATGTTTTATTTGCCTGTAAATCTTCAGCCCTTTTTTCTGGCTTTATATTCAAATCCAATTTCCTGACAAAAAAAGAAATCACTCGAAAAAAAAAGTTTGATATTTTTATGGATAATGTCGCTAGAACAGAAAATACGCCCCGCGGTCTACCGTCAATATAAGTCAAAATGAAAAACCAAACATGGTTCAATACCGAATGACAAAAAAATACATATAACAAATTTAAATACAGACAGAGATGTAAAATGGTTTAATTTTTAAAAGAGTTGTCTTGTTGATCTCTAGATAGAATGACATTTCAGCAATTTGTCATTAGTTTAACCAGTTTATGGTTAAACCTTAAAAACTAAAACTATAGTTTGATATGACGCTTTAAACCAGGCATCGGCAGAGAGTGAACACCCCTTTCTCTTTTGTAAGTTTTTTAAACATGAGTGAGCTTACATATGTACGTAGGTACGCGTGAAAGCAAAAGAGCAAGAAAGCTTTTTGCCTCTCACTGTTTTATGTACTCATATAATTGATAGATCAGAGATAGACAGAAAGCTGAGTTGATGAGTTGATTAACTGATTTTATTTCTTATACAAGTGCGAGCTTATGTATGTGCGGTATCAACAGAGCAATAAAGCTTATAAAATAACTTTTGGCATATCCCTGTTTTAGATATACAGAAGTTACCTGCACTTTCCAGTTCGATTTATATATAAAAGATTCTTAAATCTTTGGATTTAAGACCAATTCAGGTCTGAGTTGAAGAACAACTCGCGAGTCATTATCGTTATCCCTTAAATATGATCAGGCCGATTACAGTTGCTTAGCTTTCGAGAGTTTTGCTTGTCATTCCGACTGGTGTAATGTTTTAGTGACGGTTCACACAGGGAAACTTTTGATTTTGTGTGTGAGAAAAAGAGATTGTTGATATTTGTCTCGCTTTCCCTCACACTCAAAAGTTTCCCTGTGTGAAACGGCACTTACTTCGTATAACTGTTTAAAGTTATGTTTTGTCTATAATTTTTCAAAGTGAGGATAATTATTTAACTGATGTAGACCATAAATCTCATGATATAACCTGGTGGCGACATTTAAGACTCAAATTCTATACTAGATAAAACCATTAGAACTCTTGAACTTTTAACTGATGGAGACCAACTAATACTCTTGATTTATATTCTCTTCGATACTCCCACTTCCTATACGAAATGATAGCTCATTTATAGAGGTTTCCTCGAATCAACGTGTGATAATCTGGCAGTTTGAGAATAACGTACAATGTCTTCTTGGTTTCTGAAAGCACTCGTCTTGGTTTTTAGAAGTTCTTTGTTTTCAAGTTTAAGTTGTCTGATAACTTTGTAGAAAACCGATTTTCGAACCCCAACTAGATGCTAGAGTTCAATGTGAAACGAATTGTTCGTTTCTGCAGTGAATTGCGTTTACATAGAGAAGTTGTAAATACTTTGTACTAAACAAGAATCGATTGATAAAATTTTCAATCAAAATCCGATATGTTCTGAATATAATAACTTTATTTTTCTAACAAAAGATTGATTCGCAAAAAGTAACAGAAACGAAGTTTTGAACTAAAACTAAAATTGGTTTATCTTTATATGGATGAGCTTTGTTCTTAAGAAGTTCTTCTAGCATATAGGCCAAAGACGATAACAGACTTTAGAATTATTCGTCAAAATCTTCAATTCTGACATCGGTCTTATCTACACGAGAGAGCAATTTCTCTAAAAAAAAACTTTAGAAAAGTAAAGTCAAAAATAAGTACTGCTGAAGTACTCAATATTGAACGATCGGCATTGAAAGTTCTTTGCAACAATATAATATTTGAACTTAAGAAGTTCTTCTTGCATACGGGACATAGACGATAACAGACTTTATTATTATTCGTCAAAATCTTCAATTCTGACATCGGTCGCATCTACACGAGAGAGCAATTTCTCCAAAAAAAACCTTCAGAAAAGTAAAGCTAAATATAATATTTGAACTTAAGAAGTTCTTATTGCATACGGGCCATAGACGATAACAGACTTTAGAATTATTCGTCAAAATCTTCAATTCTGACATCGGTCGCATCTACACGAGAGAGCAATTTCTCCAAAAAAAAAAAACTTCAGAAAAGTAAAGCTTAAAGAAGTCAAAGATAAGTACTGCTGAAGTACTCAATATTGAACGATCGGCATTAAAAGTTCTTTGCAACAATCCAATCACTAATGACGTGTCAATATAGCAAAAGAAAAAGGGGACAAATAACGACATTCTATATTGATCGAAATCTCGATCAAATGCTAAAGATTTAGAAGATGATGTTGTGTCTTTGGTTCTATCGAGTATACGGAATTGATACTCAAATATACATATGTATACATACTGACAGCCATACTTGGTCCTTATCGAAATGGCAAAAAACTGAACTGGATCAGCAGATATCCGGTAATACCATTACGAACTTTCTGGCAAAAAGTGTCCCTTCACTAGCAAGAGAGGTGAGAAGACAATCCGAAACAGACTCCAAAAGCATGTAAAGTCTAGGTGACGAACTAACTGTGATCACAAGCCTTGTTAAACATTTGAAGGATACTATGCTTTTATACTTCAAATTTTAGAGACTACCGTCTCTGATCTTAAGAGAAAGTCCTCGGTAATCGAAAAATAGAGATGGCAGAGATAATTCAAAATCATCATTGTGAAATTCGTAATTTATTTTAAATCATAAATTTATGATAAATACAACAAACTATTGCCTTAATAAAAAAACACATAATTTTATCGTGTTTAAATGCCATTTAACAAAAATCAACAGGTGTTTGGCTTAATTATGTGTGGTTCATAATTTTCTTTATAGATGTTTTATGGCAAAAAAAAAAAAAAAAACGAAAAAAAGATTAGAAAAATGAAAAACCAAACTGACAACTCCAACAATAATACAAGCAAAAACTAAAAAAAAAAAACTAAAATTTTTTTCTTTAAAAGAACAGTGGAACAAAAAACTTGCTGCTCATTCTTGCAGAAAAAGTTACTTACTTAAAGCGAAGACACAAAAAACATTCAGCAGCAGTTTACGAATAAAAAAAAAAAAAAACTTCCTTTTAAATCATTTATAATTTTTCATTTAACACCATATTTTCGTGACTTTTTTTGCACATCTTTTTAGCTTGTTAAACTTTTTGGCATGTTGTTGGTTTTTTTTTTGGTTTGTTGTTTGCACAATTTCCTTCTGGTGTTATTTTTACTACAGACAACATCTTTAAATTTTTAAGCGAAGTTATAAAAAGAAACTAAATAAGAAATGTTTTTACTAAATGATGGTGTTTTATTACATATTTATACACTAAGCCATCACTAAGACAACGTATAGACAGGCTATATGTTACAGTGTGTAAAATAAATATAAGCACACATATGAGAAAATGTCAGAAAATGGAAAAAAGTTGCAAAAAACATAGCTTATCCTAAACAATTTTAAAAGTTTTGTTATTTTCTTAACTTTGTTATTATATTTATTAAACAAAGTGTTAAATATTTTTATTTTGCATTTTATATTATAGTATTTATGTTTTTCCATATCATCCTGTAAAGCTGTAAAGTATTTAAATCCTCAAATTTTCTACATAAATATTTACTACGACTCCTTAAATTCTACACAT
The DNA here is from genome assembly GCF_015586225.1 of Lucilia sericata. Classification (NCBI taxonomy): domain Eukaryota; kingdom Metazoa; phylum Arthropoda; class Insecta; order Diptera; family Calliphoridae; genus Lucilia; species Lucilia sericata. Next base: position 42,124 of record NW_023994154.1, on the reverse strand, counting down.
GCTATTCCTGATGATTATGCTGCTGCCGCTTGGTGTTGCTTGGTATTTAGTTGCTGGAAGAACATAATTCAAACAACTTGACTTTTTTGTCTTGTTAACTTGTCGAAGTTTGAATGGGAATGAACAACGACAAAAAAAAAAAAAAAAACAAGAAACCCCAACGAAATAAATATATGCCGCCTTAGCTGCAAATCATTTAGGAATGATGGAGTTTTTTGTTTCCATACATTTTGGTTGCCACTGCCACCAACTGAGAAGACAGAAGACGACTTCACCCAAAACAAAATTTCTGAAAATCACACAGACACATATTAACAAGTAGAAGAGATGATGATGAGAATAAGAAAAAAAAACACACATATACACGAGCTTCAGACAGACAAAACAAACAAATTCATATATTGGCAGACAGCAAAGGACAGACAAAAAGACAGACAGACAAACTGAGAGAAGACAAGTCTGAACTTTAGTGTCTTTCAGTGAAGTTTCTACCACTACTTTATTTCTTGCGAACACGCCACAGACTCTGGGTGCTTTAACGAAATTCTTTAAAAATTTGTTTTGTTTGGTATTAAGTAATATATTAGTATGAGATGAAAGCAGAGCTTTAAAGGAAAGTAATCTGTAATGAATTTAGAAATAATGATTACTGCTGCCTTTTGCAACACTCCATTTAAGTTACTTATTATCAAGATGAAAAAGTTACCTACTGATCTAATGGCTCAAGAAGTTGCTCTCAATTCTGTGATTAGACTCGAGATCACTGGGGTATGTTATTTGACTCACATCGGCAATAAAACTATTCTATATACACGAATTTCAAACAGACAAAACTAACCAATTCACATATTGGCAGACAGCAAGGACAGACAGAAAGACAGACTGAGAAAATTTAAGTTGGACTTTAGTGTCTCAAGAAATTGCTCTCAATTCTGTGATTAGGCTAAAGATCACTGGGGTATGTTATTTGACTCACATCGGCCATAAAACTATTCTAAATACGACCAGTCAATATTGATTATTACTTTCCCAAACCATTCTTTGACGAGGACTACTCCATTTCAAAGAATACTCCGTGCAGAATCAACACTGAGTCAACCAAATTTAGTCCTTGAATGCCAGACTTATCTTAATAAGATGTCGAAAGCTTCCGTAATAGGACCGCACTGTATTTCGGCTCATCAGCAGCTTTCTGATAATGTTATCGGGGGGTCTCTTGAGACACTTCACTAGCATGAGTTGAGACCGACTGTCCGAAACAGACTTCAAAAGTGTTCAGAGTCTAGGTGATCGGCTGAAGCTACCTGTAGTACATATAGTAAATACGATCACAAGTTTTATTCTTTCCCAAGACAATTGAATCTTAGCTCCGGAACGAACCGAGTTATACTTGACCAAACATTGTCAACCCAGCGACAGCTATATGAACTGAAAGTAATTTCCCCAAGAAAGAACTATAGGCCACAGTCGAACTGTTACAACAAGGGCTAGAAGATGGAATCTCCCTTGACACGACTTCTGGAGAAGTTGTAGTGACAAAGTGGAAGAAGAGGGACTCATACACATTCTCTTTCACTGTCCGACATAGGTATTCTTTCACTTCGTCATGACTAGGGATAATACTGCTAAATTGTGTAGGAAGTGGCTATCTAGCAAACTAAACCTATGTCGGACAGTGAAAGAGAAAGTGTATGTCTCCCTCTTCTTCCACTTCGTCATGACAGCTTCTTCAGAAGTCTTGTCTAGGGACATACAGTCTTTCAACAGGAAGCCCAAAAGGTTTAGTTCGCTAGATAGTCACTTTATGCACGATTTTGCAGATTTATCCGTAGAGAAATTCGGAAAAATAAATTCTTTCATTTGAGCTTCTAACTGATTAAGATCGGAGCTAGAGTAAATTTTTAAAGGTATCAAAAAGGGACCAAAACGGAGGATGTCGCTGATGTAACGTGGTATATTTACAAGAGTAGCAAATAGGCGTGAAAGTCTTTGTGTATCACATTGCAAACTTTTGCTAGAATAGCAAGAGTTGTCTGGTCATTTCTTTATCTATGGCATATGTTCAAGCCCTATTTGCAATGATGCTTAGTGTGGTAAATTTGATTAAATGTAGCAAATCAAAGCATTATGATACTTTAGCTTGGAGGGCATTTCTTTTTTATTGTATTGAAGCCTTGTAATATGAAGCATTTTTGCAACATTTGCAAAGATTACAAGATTTATAAGAGTATTTTACTATGATTGTAAATTCATATTTTTCTTTTAACTTTTCGGAGAAATGTTAAATTATGTTTTATGGTCTTGCATATATTCAAGACCTTTTTGCAATGATAGCCTGGTTTAGTAAATTGTGTTATATTTAAGGCCTCGCACATTTGCTAGATCTACTAGGTTTTCAAGTTTAGCAAATGCAGTTTGCTTTAACGATTGAATACCTTCTCGTATTGCATTCTAAGACAGTGGTGGCAAGTAGTAGTTTAGTGCGTTGTATGTATAGATTATTTGCCACACAAAAAAAATAATTTAATGTATATTTTATATAGTATTTGATTTCGTGGTTCTATATAACATCTTATGGTTTTTTGTTTATTTAATTTCGTATGTTTTTTTTTTTTTGTTTCTTTCTTATAAAACCAATAAAATATAAATATTGTTTGTTTTTTGTTTCAAACATTTCGATTTATATATTTATTTCGAATTTGTTGTCTCAAACATATTTCATGCGAAATTCTGTGGGTTTCACTTATTGGTTCTGTTTCATGTCTTGTATACAGTTTGTTTTTTCTTGGCTCAGCAGGGGGTTTTGATACATGTGATTTTCTGGCGAAAATGACAAATAAGTTTTATAGCATAATTTTTTTGTTTGCTGTTTATTTTTAAACATAAATTATGAGTTAAATCATATACAATGTTTTTATTGTAATTGTTGGTTTTATTATTTTGTAATTTGTAGTAAATCATTTAAAAGTTCTATAAATTTATAAAAAGCAAAAGAAATATTTATGTTCCCCCTTTAAGCCTTTTTCACTTAAAACTGCTGGCTAAAAGTAAAGAAAGACAAATTTAAAATAACACAATTTTTAGAGGTTACAAATACGTTTTGTGACATGTTTGCGATTAATGTCAAGTAAAATGACATAAAGGCTTGACACTTGATGTGTGAATGTAACATGACAGTTTGGTAAATATGTAGAAGAAAAGAAAAAAAAAACATACATAAAATCCAAGAGTTGCCAAGCGTACTACTAATGAAAAGAGTTCAATGTTAATGTTTTCAAAAATATATATATATATATTATTCTTGTTAATTTAATTAATTTTCAATTACTTTTCATGGTAACCCTCTTAACCCTCATGGTAACCACCTTTTGCCTAAAGCTTCTTTCATTTTATTTTAAAAAATAGTAATAGACATTTTCGTTACTATATATTAAGCCATAAGTACTTAAACAAAGTGACTCTGAACACTCAACTATCTTTTCCTAGAATACCCACTAAGCCACCTTTGGAAATGTAATAGATGGGTATAGTATGAGTAATGGTATGAACCCATATTCTAACATACTAGTACTAGGAGGGTAGTTTGAAAAGTTATTTCAATATTTCAGTTATTAGGATTCGAAAGTACTTGGCAGAGTTTTGAAAACTTCTTAAAACTATCGCTGTAAATCCTACTTTTTAGTCTGATTCTTTATTTACTTTAGTTTGCAATGATTTCCTGCATTTGACCTAGTGTGGTAAAGGGAATCTTGCAATTCCAAAGAACTAAAACGAAAATTCAAAAAATACCCATAAGGTCCATATTTTTTGGGTCTGGGAAATAAAAACAGAACACATGAAAGTTTGTTGGTTAACGCAATAGTCGAAGAGACTTCGTTTTGACCGGACCAATCCACTCGTCAAATATAGTATTGTATAGTTTTAGATCCAGCCTGTAATCATTATAAATCTCAGGATGTCATTAGGCTTAGACCCAGATATCTCACCAAAGTTAGAAATGAAGTAACTGCCAATAAAACAGTTTCTCTTGACGGCTTGAGCAGGGCATACACAGAGACTATTGAAGACCGTTTCTTCCTTTTCCCTGTCTTTGTAGCTACGACAGTGTTCATTGAAGGGGAGCCCAAGCCGACTTGCATGTCTGCCTAGTACCTAGTGTCCCGTTATTACTGCTATCAACCTCGATATATTCCGCCTACTTCGGTTAATAAGGCGTCTTGTGCGTTTCTTATTGAAGAAGAACCACAATAACTTGGCCTCTTTACATGTGTCTAGGTTATTTCACCTATTTTCAGCCTTCTGAAGAAAGAATCTGATTGATAAAACCTAACGGAGGAAAACTGCTTCCTGTTTGGCAAGCCAGACTGTCGGAAAATATGGAGCGATAACAAATTTAACGCGTATATAAAATTTATAGAAGGCACATTACTTTTTGTACTATAGCGTCGCCTCTGGAGCATTTCATGGGTCCATTTTCAATATCTTAACTCGAATACTCCTTGACCAAACCCAAGTTAAATTTAAAATCGATCAAACCACCGTGCCAGCTTTATTACCAAAAAAAAATTAATTCTGTCCCACTGTGGAGCCTTAAAACACTTAACAAGTAACTTTCTGTAGTAAATTTACAAAGTGAGTAAAAATTTGTAAATGCTTTTTTATTTACTAATGTTTCTTTATTTAAAATAATATGGTCTTGCATATTTACAAGACCTACTTGCAATGATATTAAGTCTAGCAAAACAATTATAAACAATAGTCTAGCAAACTTAAATTAGTTAAATCTATTGTAAAACACTTCTTGTAGAGTAGTAAATATGCTACAAAGGGAAAGTATACATATTTCAGATCTTGTAATTGCAAAAATGTCTTGTTTTCTAAAGTACAAAGCTTAAATAACTCTTTGTAGTATATTCACAAGGGTTATACTTCTATTTTTCATATCCGGTTTCTTTTTATAAAGTTTACAAGTTGTTATAACCATGCAAACTGTAGCAATTTTACAAGATTCCATTTTCAAGAAAATTCTATATTGCAAATCACTCCTTGTAGTAGTAAATAAGACAAAGTATATGGTAAATTACTCTTTGTAGTATATTTACAAAGGTAGTAAGTATTGGTAATACTCATTTTTCATTTACAAAGGCAAAGTATACATATTTCAGGTCTTGCAATTGCTAGAGCAGAAAGTTTAAATAACTCTTTGTAGTATATAGCAAGGGTAGCAAATATTGGTAATACTGTTTTTTTCGCATTACTTTTCTTTTACAAGTAGTTATAGCCTTGCAAACTGTTGCAGTTTTGCAAGATTTCATTTTCAAGAAAATTCTAAAGAGGAAACTATTCCCTCCCCCCTCGTTAGTTACAACTAAAAATTAAAAATATTAAAATAATCACACTCGAAAAGAAACCGAAAAAAAAACTGTTCAAGAAAGGCACTGTAAAAGCAACAGCAGCCACAATTAATGTTGGAGTGAAAGAAAACGAGCAAAAAGTGGAGTGCTGGAAAAAAGGCCAAAAAAATTGTTTTAGGTTTAAGCCCAGTTAAGTAAGTAGGGAAATAGGCGGTAACGCCATGCCAACACATGCAACATAAATACAAAAACTACAACACAACTAAGTAAGTAAGTAAGTGCAACAACTGAACTCCACACTCATGGGACCTAACGATGCTGACTGCTGGCTTGCTTGCTTGCCAACCTGCCTGCTAGTGTGGCAGAAACAATGAACAAATTTCCGTATGCTGTTATATACCAGAGCGAGCAATATGAAATATTATTCATACCAACAAGATGATGACGAGGCGTATAAGCAGAAAATAAGCGTTGCAAAAACATTTTAACTCTCGCTAGGGTGATGTTGTCTGCTGCCACTATTACTTTAAGATGGCGCTGTTTGTATAAAGAGTATATGTATGTATATGCTGATGCTGCTGCTCCAAGTCCATGACTGTAACTCAATTATTGTTTTTCGAATTCCTACTGACTTGGCAAAAAGAAGAATGCTTATAATGCCCGTGTGCTGTAAGCGCCCATGGAGTTTTGTGATGCAAATACATATGTCAAAAATTTGCAAACGCTTGTTAATTTATTACAAGACTTGTTAAATAAAATACAACATATTACACATATGTATGCACAGAAGAGTAGAGAGTAAGAGAAAAGGAACAAAAAAAAAACGAAAAATTATTTTAAAAGAAAAACACACCGGAGACACTTGAGATGATGTTGATGCATTTTGACTTGAAACTGTGTATGCTCTTGTTGCAGTTACATTGCAGCACAAAAAAAATCTTTAGCAATCAGGCAAGTGCGTTGGATTTTTTTAAATATTGCCACGTTTTTGTTGTTTTTTTGTTAACTTAACATGTACACCATGGAGTGTTGTACAATATTTTCTTTAAAGACTTTACGTTAAAACAGCCTCCAGTTATAACAGCAGGAGCATCTGAAGAATCTCTTCAATATTTTAATGTTTTTGCGTTTTATGTTTTGTGCTTACAACAACGTACGAGCTAAAATTTTAAACGGCAGCTCAAGTTATTCAATTACTATGAGTTTCTTTAGCGTTTTTGCTTATTTCCTTCGTTAATATATTTTAGCAATAACGTTACAGAACGTCAAACACAAATTACAAATGTCATTGCACCTACACTTGTGTTGAAAAGTGGCAACTTTTTTCTTGTTTTATTGTGTATATTTGTTTAGAAGCTAACATAGTTAACTACACTTTTAGAAATTGTTGTTGTTTAGTTGGACTAGTGGGTGGACATTAGCAAGTTAAATGATTTACAAATACTTGATTTCTATACGCTATACCACTATAGTGGCGAGGGTATTATGCGTTTATGCTAATGTTTGTAACATCCAAAAATATTGCTCCTACATCCACCTTAAAGTATTCAAATCTGCTCTGAGTCGAATTAGCTAGTCCGTCCGTCTGTCTGTCTGTCCGTCTATCTATCTATCTATCTATCTATCTATCTATCTATCTATCTATCTATCTATCTATCTATCTATCTATCTATCTATCTATCTATCTATCTATCTAATCTATCTATCTATCTATCTATCTATCTATCTATCTATCTATCTATCTATCTATCTATCTATCTATCTATCTATCTATCTATCTATCTATCTATCTATCTATCTATCTATCTGTCTATCTATCTATCTATCTATCTATCTATCTATCTATCTATCTATCTATCTATCTATCTATCTATCTATCTATCTATCTGTCTATCTATCTATCTATCTATCTATCTATCTATCTATCTATCTATCTATCTATCTATCTATCTATCTATCTATCTATCTATCTATCTATCTATCTATCTATCTATCTATCTATCTATCTATCTCTATCTATCTATCTCTATCTATCTATCTATCTGTCTATCTATCTATCTATCTATCTATCTATCTATCTATCTATCTATCTATCTATCTATCTATCTATCTATCTATCTATCTATCTATCTATCTATCTATCTATCTGTCTATTTATCTATCTATCTATCTATCTATCTATCTATCTATCTATCTATCTATCTATCTATCTATCTATCTATCTATCTATCTATCTATCTATCTATCTATCTTCAAGGCACAAACTTTTCGTTTGAGCCAAGAACGAAGCCTATTGAAGATGGTTAAAATTGGTCCGTTTTTTCGTATAGCCCCCATACAACCGTACCCCTCGAATAGGGCTTTTGAGCTCATAAATAGTAAGTAAGTTTAGTCACTTTAACCCTTTTTAACATAAATTTCTTGCAGTGTTTTTCCCATGTAATATTAATTATTCTTGTTATATTTTCAATATTACCTTATAAGAAAACTTTATTGTTGTTTCTTTTTTTACACATTTTGTTAATTATTTCTTATTTTTACGTACACTTTTCATACATACATATATTGATTTCTTTTCAGTTTAACACAAACAATTTCTTATTGCCCATTAAATATTTTGTAATTTATGAAGTCTCTTTTTTCGGTTTACCGCCTTATTTGGCATATATAATTATTGTTATTTTTAAAGCGTTGTATGTATTTATAGTTCTGCAGTTTATTTTTAAATGTTTGTTTTAATTATCTTTGGCCAATAAATTATGCAAAAATAATAAATTTATTATTCACAACCATTTGCTGTGTCATTCGGTATGTCCGCTTGTCATTTTCACATAATTAATTACATTTATATCTAATTTAAAATGAAATAAAAATGCAATTAAATAAACAAATATGTAGTTGTAGTAGTAGTAATAAAACCAGTAGTTAGGAAAGAAGGAAAATATATTTCAATATTTCAAAGAATCGAAACACAATTGTCAGTTTAACATACCCAAGTAATCTATGTGGTAAACAATCATTACTCATGTGCTATTAGGTAATCTAAACAGCTTTTTTCCTTATTGGACTTTTAAAATTTGTCCTAGTTTCGTTGGCTACTAGAATCCATTTAGATTTTAGTTCTCAGGTATAAAATCTTTAGTTCGGGTTTATTACCCCGAATTGCTGGTATTTTTTAAATTATAAGTACAACCCTCGTATACACACATTTTTAATATAAATTTGATTTTAAATAAAGTTAATTTATTAACAATAAAAATAAAAATATTAAATTAACATAAAGAGTCCATTTAAAATGTATTGTTTTAAACAAAATTTATTAAATTTAGAGCAAATTTACTCAGCAGACATCGACAGAGAGTTGCAGATGTACCTATGTATGTGAGCTTGAGAGAATGTGAAAGCAGGGGAGAGTAAGAGCTTATTAAAAACCTTATGTATTGCTTATCACCGTTATTAAAGTAATGTGTCGGCAGAGAGTGACAACTTTGATATCTGACTGTTTTTGGTATATATCTGTGAGCTTACATTCGTGGCAGCACTTTGCCGATATCTGTTTTTAACCATATGAACGCAAAAAGCTCTGTCATGATTTTGCACACAGTTTGGCATCAAATTGCATATATTGCAGACTTTCATAAGTTTGGTCTATTAGTCAATATATATTCTATAGACTTGCTTATAAAATAGTCTAGTCCATAGATTAGTATGTGGACTAACACATGAATAAATACGAATTTTAGTTCATATACTAGTTCATAGAATAGTTAATAGATTAGTCCATAAATTGTTAATAGATTAGTTCAGAGAGTACTCAATCAACTAGTTCATATGTTGCAATCTTTCTTAAGTAGGTCATACACTAGTCAATATATAACTCTACAGACTTGTCCATAAATTACTCAATAGTCTAGTCCATAGATTAGTCTAGTCCATAGGCTAGTATGAATACTATTTTACTACTATAAACTAAATAGTTCATAGAAATAAATAGTTCTTGAATAGTCAATAGACTAAGAAGTCCACAAACTTGTCAATGGATTAGTCCATAGAATACTTAATCAACTAGTATATAGAATATGGCATAGATTAGTCCATAAATTAGTCTACAGACTAGAACATAGGCTAGTCCAGAAATTATTCCATAGACTAGAACAGTTAATCAACTAGAGTACAGTTAATCATAGAATAATCAATCCATACCTAATATATACGAAAAATGTAGTAAATTGTAAGAACGCTACATCATTTCGCACCATGAAACTGTTTAGTAATATATAAGAAATTGTTTAATATGACCTTCTATGTCAAACTTCCTACCCTATCTTCTCCTTTGCAGATGATAGCAACATTTGTCATTCTTATTCATTCAATTATAGGTCAAGTCCTTTGGAGATTGCGGCAATGAAGCAAACAGGAATGACTCACTTAATCAAGATCTAGTGGCAATCTCTGAATGGGATCGTGGAAATAGAGTCGATTTCAAAGCCCGTAAGACTCCATGTTGTGTTTTAACGCACAAACGCACAAGAAATCATGTTGCTTCATTTATATTTATGGGTGATGTAAATATTAAGAAGTCAAAAACTCTTGATGACAATAAGGTATCCAACTCTATTGATTCACTGGGGAATCGTCGCAATGTGCAGTGTATTACACTGTTCTATCGATACTATAATGGAATGTATTCTTATGAAATTAGAAAACTTGTTCCCGAAACCCACATATGCACACGTAACACACGACATTCAGCAAGAGCACAACACCCATTTGCGGTCGATTGGCCAGTGGATCGCACAATGCACTACAGAGAGAATTCGTACTGTCCGTATGTGGAATAAACTTCCCCCAGAAGTATCTCTCTGTCACTTGTAATATGGGTAGGTTTAAATCGAATGTACCCTAACTTACTCCCTCTATCCTCTCTCCAATAACCTATTTTTCTAGGTCCAACACTATGTACTGCATAAGTAGAGGTCAACCCCTGAGTGCTGGCCCTAATAAAAAAAAGTACATTTTTCATGCCTGCCAGGGAGCTCATACTCTACTGATAACAGTCTTAAACTTACTCATTTACAGTTAAAAGTAAAAAAGTGTTGCCAATTTTTTTTTTAAATTTGTCAAAATAATCTCCTTTTATGATTCTTAAATATCTAACAACCAAACAATTTGTTGGTTAACTTTAACCGGAAATGTTACAATTTATAGGAAAAAACCCTTAAATTTATTTATTTACAATTTAAACACAATAATGAAAGAAAAACTAACAATATTTTTCACAAAGGACAGCCAGACTATTTATTATAGAAAGTATGGAAAAATAATTACAAATAATAATCTAAACTAAAATTCTTTTAAGATAAACAAACCAACAAAAAAAAACTACTCTTGGCTTTTGTATTATAGCCATAGTGAAAGCTTTAAAAATTTAACGAACTTTGACTGACTTTACAACATACAAGGTATACAGGGAATTTAAAAGATAAAAAAAGGTCACCAACATACAACACCCAGGAACAGCTAACAAATAACAAGGAAAGCAATATTTATAATGGTCAGGTCTGGTCTGAGGTTGGCTACACTGCACGACATGTTGCCATACTTGTATGATTTTTGTAAAAGTTAGATGGTTATCAAAATACAAAAAAAACCATGATGTTGCAAAAAGCGTAACAAACAACGAATTGCAAAAAAACTAATAAAGCCTTAAAGGTTTTTATTTTATTAAAAAAATATTAACAAAAAAAAAAAGAATACACGCTTGTTTTATCAATAACTATTTAAGTGTTGCATACACAAGTATAGTTTTCAGGGCTGGTAGTTTTTTTCCTTACTTGCACCTTAAGGCTAAGTTTGCTTTTAAAGCATTTGTGTAGTGAAATGAAAAGGAAAAGAAGACGAAACTATTAAAAAATAATACAACTAACGATATTTATTTACACAAAAGTATAAAAATGTATGTAAACAACCGTCTCTAAGAACTTTATAAGATTTTCACGAGTTGATAAGATTTTAATTTTACTGGTGTATTTTTTTCTTAAGTTCTATCATGCCTTGAAATAAATATACATTGAGTCAGGAGCAAGCAGCCAGGCAGCCACAATACAATCCAGTCATCCAGAGTCAGATTGAGCCACAAGAAAACAAATATGTATTTAGTTATTTTTAATGTATTTAACCTTTAAATGGTTTATAGGGTTTCTATAAGATGCAAAGTTTTCATTTGGAAGTTTAGTGGGTTAAGGTTTCTCTTACAGTCTAATAAGGATTTAGTTTTTATCAGTTAAATATGTTGTTTATGTTTGCAAGTTTGTGTGGAAAGTAGAACTGGCATCGTCAGTGAGTAAGAATTGTACTCTCTTAGGATATGTGTGAGCTAAAGCAACACATTGAATGAGGGAGAGAGCTTTATCGGTAGATGAAAAGCCTCCTTATTTTAGTGTTCTGATGTACGTTGCTATAAAGTAGACATCGGCAAAGAGTATTTTTGAAAATGTATGAAAGCAAGACAGCAGGAGAGAGAGAGGGAGATCCTTGAGTATGTTTTATGTTTGGGCGAAAAGGAGAATAGTCTGAACGAAGAGTTGCTCTAAAGCAGTTATTGATTTAGGGGAAAAAATAAGCTGACTGGACTTGGCTTTCTATACATATTTATGTAAGTGTGAAGTGAAAGAGAGAGAGAGAGAGAGCTTTTGAGCTCGTATTATATTTGGACAAAATGCTGATTGATGTTCGTAAACTATTCATCAACAGATAGTAACAAATAAAAGTCCTGAATGAATTTCTTTAGTGTTTAATACTGTGAGAGCAAGACGGGAAAGAGAGAGGGAGTAAGTGTGAAAGCAATATATGTAAAGAGAGGGAGCTCTTGGAGATCTTGTTATATTTGCCCAAAAAGTTGATTTATTTCCGTAACCTTGGTAACGACAGAAAGTGACAAATTAACCTCCTGACTGAATTCATTTCTGTGAGAGCAAAACAGAAACGAGAGAGAGAGACAGTAAGTGTGAAAGCAAGATAGCAAGAGATGGGGAAGTCTTTAAGTTTGTGTTATACCGATAAATGATAAATAACACCTCCTGACTGAATTTCTTTCTATGAGAGCAAGACAAAAGCGAGAGAGAGAGTAAGTGTGGAGTTCATTGAGTTCGTGTTATATTTGGGCAAAAAACGAATGATGTTCGTAAACTAGGCATCAAGAGAAAGTGACAAATAAATGTCTTGACTGAATTTATTTGTTTTTTTTATACTATGAGAGAGAGAGATAGGAGAGGGAGAGCACTTTGATCTAAAGGAAGACAGGAAAGAGAAAGAAAGAGTAAGTGTGAAAGCAATTTAGTTGAAGAGAGGGAGCTCTTGAGGTTTGTGTTATATTTGGACAAAAAGCTTGGTATCGACAGAAAATGACAAATACACCTCCTGACTGAAATCTCTTTCTGTAAGAGCAAGACAGAAGCGAGAGTGAGAGTAAGTGTGAAAACAAAAGAATGGGAGCTCATGTAGATATACATGTGACAAATAACACCTCTTAATTGAATTTCTTTCTATGAGAACAAGACATAAGCGAGAAAGAGAGAGAGTGAGTGTGAAAACAAGATAACAAGGAAAGAGAGCTTTTTGAGTTCGTGCAATATTTGGGCAAAAAACTGATTAATGTTCGTAACCTAGGCATCGAGAGAAAGTGACAAATAAACCTCTTGACTGAATTGCTTGTTCTTTTTATACTGTGAGAGCCAGACAGTAGAGAGAGAACTTAGAGCGTATCTCTGATCTAAAGCTGTTATTGACACAGTTATATCTTCTATTATCTCACGTTGTAAGTTTTCAGTCTAAGACTGAATAACTAGATCTTCTTCTATTGCATTTCCAGTTCTCTACGGAGTAGGCCTTTTGTTAATTCCAAAACTTCTTCAGTTGCCATGTTAACGGTTTTCACGTTTAAGGTTTAATGCCTTAAAACCGCCCGATAATAACAACATAAACTAACGCAAAAACAAATATTGAATAAGAATGAAATGAAAAAAAGAAAATAATAATACTGAAACTGAAAACTAATAAAAATAAAAATAACGATGAATGTCTAAAGATTTTTAAAATAAGATTTGGTTGGAATTGAAAAGGAACTAAACAGTGCAAACAGCAACAACAACAACAAAACATTGTATATGAACATGACTTTTATACATTTTTTTTTGCAACAGACGTGTATTTAAAGAAAAATCATGATGAGGATGATGATGACGACGATGATGCTACTATGTAAAGTTGTTAGTTGCTGTTGACGACATACTATAGCCAATAACAGGCAGCAGCAGCAAACAGCACCCACAGTTGTTGATGGAGTAAAGAAAAATTTTCTAACAATTCTGTTGAACTAGTGCCATGAAAGTAAAAAAAAAACACATGAAATTTTTGTTGGATTTGGGAATTTTGTTAACAGATACAGACAGACGAATGGTTTTTAAGCAAAAAGCCAATATATTCTTTTACACACATATCCGGCAGATATTCATACACAGTATTCCTATATAGAGAATAGTGAAAAAAACACAAGTTTAGATTTTGTATCTCTCTTTAGAGTGTAGAGTGTATAGAATACATGTTGCCAGTATTGTTTAAATACAACCCTAAGGCCAAACAATTTTCATTTGCTGAGGTTGTTGCTGTTAAAAATATGATGTTGTTGATGATGATAGTAAGTGTTGAAAGCACTGAAATTGGTATGCGTTTAATATGAAATTTATATAGAGTTTTTATTCCTTAACAAGCTTATAACACCGGAACACACAAAATAACAACAACATTTTATTATAGTTGCAACTTTTTTTTTTTTTTTTGTAATACTTTAGAAAATTTAAAATATTTGCCAGAAAATCTTAATGTAATTTAAAATCATTTTATAAAAATATACAAACAATCATTTTATTAAAAAAAGGGGTTGTGTGCAAATATTACAAGAAAAAAATTTATAAAGAATTTTATAAAGAAAAATTCTAAATATGAATTCTTGACAAGATCCTACACATATAGCATTTGCCAAACACACCATACAACTTATAGTTCTAGAAAAATAAAAAGGGAAAAAAGAAACTTTAGCACAGGGAGGAATAAATTGCTAAAGAATAATGAAAACTGTTGCCTTAAAGCAGCAGAAGGCCAGCAACAGAGTTGTGTATAAATGGTTGCCTAGTTGCCTTCAGTTGGCTTGTAATAAGTTGTATAAAAAATGTTGTATATATGTTGTTGCAAATTTATGCCAACATATCTATGAATTTCAAATAAAATGTTAATTTTATGCTTTTTTATATATACAACAACAAAAACAACGAAATATATATTTATACTGTGTGGTTACATGGGTGTCTGGCGAAAACTTCTCTCCTAGATTGATTAGGCGACATTAACATATGAAAACAAAAGTTTGTTGTAAGGCAACATAAACATGTTGCCTGGTTACTTGATTGAGTGCCTCACTAACCTCACCGTTAGCTAGCTAGCAATTGCCTAGCTGCCGTTGTGTAGTTGCCTCAATGATGACTAGTTGATGAAGGCATTCTATTTCCTAGACATACCAGCAACTCTTGTCAAAAATTTCAATTCAATGCATTTATTTACTGCACAAAATGTTGTTGTTGGTGGTGTGTAGGTAGGTAGTTAGTTGCCTAAAATAAATCTCAGCCATGGCAAGAGACAGACATTGTCATCATCAAATCACTATGATGATGATGATTATGTTTATCAGTTATGCTCAGTATAATGTGGCCGCAACATCATTTGAATGAAATCAGAATTTATTTAAATTTGAATTTGGGTTTTTATTTTCTCTGGATAGAGTACATTGGGTGGACGTTATACATTTGAAATAGCAATAAAATTGGTAATACCATATAAAGTAGGAGTAGAGTAAGAAAAGCTTTCTGGTTGTGGAAACGAAAAATGGAACATAGAGAGAGATCTTCACTCTCCAAGACAAAGAACTTATTTAGATTGAACTTGAACAATGAAATCCACCTAGGCCACTACCTGAACTTTTGTACGTTCCTTTGGAAAATGTATGGTGGAAAAACCCTTATACATTGATCTATCTAGTCTGATGCTCAAAAACACAGATTCTTGGACGTAATTCCTAAGAATTTTTCCATCGATGTTAGTGAAGAATGTTACATCTGGAACAATATCCAAATATTTGCATCTAATTTCAACAAAAAAGTGTACCAGAGTTTCACTGTCCTCTCCCCATAGTGTATATTCGTTTGAATTCGCTCAATTTGTGTAGTTGTGCCCGTATTCCTGTGTCCACTTAGAATATTTGCCATCTATTTAGCCTCGGTTTTGCTCTTACCCCTCATCTTCTTGTTACGATTATGCCAGACAACCAAATATTTCATCATAGTATGGATGACTGGTGACGATTTCAGTGAGATTTCTATTGCCTCCTTTCAGACTAAGAAAGGTTTAAACTCACCACTCGTTTATATTTCTGGTAGTGTTCTCCATTTTAAAGACCTTACAAACTATCAAACTATGAATTACCACCTTCCTGGATTCTTATGACTTGAGATTAAGTTAAAGCTGCGTTTAAATCAACAGGTCCAAATCATCACACTCTAACCTGAAAAGCTCAAGAGCAATAAGTCTTCGGAAAGACTTCTCAAGTTATCTCTAACTACATTCATTTCTTTATCAAAGAGTGTCAAACAAAGAATTATCGCCTTTACTTGATTATTGTGGTCTGAGAGACTCTTATATTAATAAGCTCGATAACAATAAGTCTTCCGTCCGAAGAAGAACGCTTAATTAGTTAGTTTGAAAGGAGGATGTACATATATACATCAAATCCGAAGAAATATACCTAGGCCTATATCGGGCCAGTTGTGCGCTCCTTAACCAGTGCCTCAGGTGGGAATCGAACCAACCACCTCCGGTCTATCAGACTAACACACTAACCACTAACCTAGCGGAGGCCAAAAGAAGAAAGCTTAATAAGTGCCTAATTAAGAATTTTACTTTTTGGTTGATTCTTGTGATCTGTCAGAGTTAAAATGCTGTTGTAATCAATGGGCCTATTGGGTACTATTCTTTATACTAAAGAACTACCGGCCATTGAGTATAGAGAAAGTCTCTAAAGCTCAAGATTATCTCGCTCTACAATAAAGACCGTACTAAAGGAGCCTATTTGCTATATTGAATCTGAGAGATCTTACCAAATCCTAGGTAAGATACTTGATGATACTCCAAAGAGGGAGTATAATTTCCTATTTGGTTGAGTGCGATTACAATTAAAATTACAGCGTTTGGGTTATTTGAAGTCTAAAGATTGAAAAGTCTGTTTTACACTAAGTGCAAACCTTCGAAATCAAACTTAATGCAAAGTCCATTCAATCGGTTCTATGAATCTTTCGCTAACAGAAACGTTTAGATCTAGAAGAGACAACGGGATTATAAAGAACTTCTTTATTAAAAATCTTTGAATCAAGCTTTTTCTTTGAAAACCAAGTTCACCCAAGAAAAACTTTTGTATCCAAATGATCTAACAGTTCCTGATCAGATTATAATAATTTACCAACTTCGGAATAGAAGAAAGTTTCTTGGTATGAGTGTAATACCGAGTGTCTCGTAATGAGATAATAGGGTTCTTTAGCTGATACAATTAGCCGGGTAAAGATATAGCAAAAGAATTAGCTAGTCGAAGAGTTAAAAAGCGATCGATTAGTCCTTTAATATATGGAAATATTTCGCAATTTACCCTTTTCATTTCAACTATAGTGTGCTGTTCACAACATTTTCTCCATTAACTCTTTTCACACTCATTTGAATTTGAATAGATTTTGTTTCATATGACCCTTTTGTGATTTGATTTGATTTCCTTTACATTCGTTTTTCAATTTTGTGCAACAATTTTTTCTTATCCTCAACTACCAACTTACAATTTTTGCACAAATAAGATAAAGAAATAATGCCAAGAAAGAAAAGAACAAAATATCTTGAAAAAACAATATTCCATTAAAATCTTAAATTTGAGATACATTCTTCTCTAGGTTGCAACAAAAAAAAAAAAAAAAAAAAAACAGCAATAACAAGAACTTAAATTTCATATACAATGCATTATGCATAAAGTTGCAAGAAATGTGGCTGGCAGTCAGTATCAAGCAGAGTGACAGAGGCTGTATGATGGTTGGCATGTCAAGATTTAACACAAGTCAAGGCAATCCATATAAATAATACAAAAATTCTACATTTTCAGTTTTCTGTATGATAAAATGTTGTATATTATTACAAATCTAATAACGAAAAAAAAACACACACACACAAAATTTTAACATAAAACAAACCCCCCCCAACCAAAGACTGACAACAAACCAAGTTGTAATATAAGTAAAAACTTTTAAATAAAATCATAAAATAGTCAAATAGTAAACCAAGCAACAGAAAAAAAAATTTGCATAACAAATTTTCGACTTCAAGACCAAATCAAATTAAAAATATTCAAAATGGTTTCAGTTGTTGCCATTTTATTTTTTGGTTTCATTCAGCGCATAGTTTTCTTAAACTAATTTTAATTATTTTATGTCTTTGGTGTTGGTTTTCAACTACAAAAACTTACTCTACATTTGTTTGTTTGATTGCCAGTGGTAGTAGCACTAGTTTCTTGCCTTTTTAAACTAAACAGCAAAATATTTATCTTACCTAAAAAGAGAGAGAGAAAAAAAAACGAAAAAAATTAATACAATTACAGTTTTCAAATGAAATATTTAAAAATTCTACGAATAAATAATTAAACTCGAAAGAAATGTTGTTAAATTAATTGACACAAATATTTTTTTCAAGTGTTTACCAGCAGAGTAGCTAGCTGCTCTAGTACTTCTGCACAGCTGCGATGTCATATTGAATTAGTAGCAGTACTTTTGATATACATATACACGGAAAGAAATATTGTGTTAAGCAAAAACTTTAAATTTGACAGCAATTTGATAAAAGAGAGAAAGACAAAGAGCGCTCACAATTAACCTCTCCTGTTTTCTGACATACGTCACAGGTCACAGACAGTCAGGAAGTTCAGCAATTGAACTTCCTGACAGCAATTGATAAAAAAGAGAAAGACATAGAGCTCACTAATGAACTCTGCTGCTGTCACACATATGTAAATTGACAGAGAGTCAGCTCTTTAATGAACTTTCCTGTACTTTCCATTCCATACGCATGATCATAGAGTCAGAGGGGCTCATTTGTCACATTCTGATACTGCCCGCTTTAAGTCTACTTATTAAAAGGTTTAAGCTGCCATTCAAAGGGCTCAGCAATTGATAAAAGAGAAAGACATAGAGCTCACTAATGAACACTCCTGCTACCACACATATGTAAGTTCACAGAGAGTCAGAGAGCTCATTTGTCACATTCTGACAATGTCCGTTTTAAGTCTACTTATTAACACGTTTCGTTAAGTTTCAGCAATTGATAAAAGAGAAAGACATAGAGCTCTTTAATGAAATCTCCTATACTCTCCTCTCCATACGCATGATCATACAGAGTCAGAGGAGCTCATTTGTCACATTCTGATAATATCTGCTTTAAGTGTACTTACTAAAACGTTTAAGTTTTCAAACAGAAGAGTCAGCAATTGATAAAAGAATGAACTCTCCTGTTGCCACACATATGTAAGTTCACAAAGAGAGTCAGAGAGCTCATTTGTCACATTCTGGCAATGTCCGTTTTAAGTCTACTTATTAAAAGGTTTCATTTTCCACTTGTGGAAGTGCAATCTTTAAAATAGGGACAGGCAAAGAGCCATCTAATGAACCTTTTGTTTTTACACATATAACAGCTCACAGAGAGTCAGAGAGCTCATTTGTCCCATTCTGCCGATGTCTGCTCTACGTAAGCTCAAAGAGAGTCGTAAAACTCAAATATGATTTTCTTTGAATATCTGTTACATGAAAAGCTCTCTAATGAACTCTCTTGTTTTCCCACGAACTAAAGTTTACAGGGATTCAGAACGTTTATTTTTCACTTTCTGCCGATATCTGCTTAAGTTACCTAACTATCGAAGAGCAATTACTTTTATATAGAGAAAGGTAAAGAAATCTCTAATGATGTCGCCTTTTTACACGTACGAAAGGTGACAGAAAGTCAGAGAGCTTATTTACCACTTTCTGCCAGTGTCTGCTTTATGGTTACTCATTTAAACGTTTAAGTTTCTCAACTATAAAAGAATAATTACTTTAAGATAGAGAGAGGTAAATAGCTCTTTAATGATCTCGCGTTTTCATTGATTCGCAAGATCACAGAGAGTCAAAGAACTCATTTATAATGTTCTGTCGATGTTTGTTACGAAAAGAGCTTATTTGTCTCATTCTGCCGATGTCTACTCTATGAAAGCTCCAAGAGGACCCATTTATGATATTCCTTAGATGTCTGTTATACGAAGAGCTCTTTAATGAACTCTCTTGAGATTCAGAACGGTCATTTATCGGTGTTTGCTTAAGTTATTCTCCACTATGGAAGAGCAACTTCTTCAAGATAGAGTCATTGAAAAAACTCTCTGGTTATCTCGAATTTTTCTCAGGTACGATGGATCAAGAGAGTCAGAAAGCTCATTTCTTTCGATGTCTGCCTTATTGGTATGTATTTTTTTATATGTTTAAGTTTCTCCAGTATGGAACTGCAATTACTTTTCATTAAAGAACGGCAAAACGCTCTCTCCTTTTAACATTTTCTGTGACTAGAACAAAATCTCTTAAATTTCAATGAAATGACTCAAAATTTCTTTAAGTGCATTCATTATATGCTTAAATATGTTGCGCTTATTAACAGACATATTGCGCGCGCATGTTTTGACAGATCGTTTGTCACTTTTATACGAAACACTTTACAACTGTTGGATTTTAGTATACAATCCTATTCAAATGGCGAGCGCTACAACATGTGTACAACTTAAAGTGCAATTTCCAGTTAAATAAAGAATCAAGATTTCGTATTTTCAGATGTTCATCTTTATTCATTATAAAAATAAAGAAATCTAACAAAATAAATTTATGGGTTACAGAGAAACTGAGAAAAAATACACTTGTAAAAAAAACTGAAGAATTGCACATGTTGCTTATTAGACTAGCGCTTGAAAAAATTGACAGCATATAGCGGAAACGCTTACCAAAGTGTTAACAAAAAATCGGGACTTGTGTCCCCTTGATTTTAGGAAATTTAAAACAGATTTTTTTGTACCAGGAGTTTGAGAAACAGGATATTTTTTTGAAAACAAATTTGTTATTATTATGACTCTGGTAATTACTTTATATGTGTGTGGTATTAAAAATACATATTGTTTATTTTTTTCTCACACACACACAAATCACCGACACATGGGGCCAGTTATAAAAACTCAAGTGGTTTAAGAAGTAGTATACACTATACACATATTGTGGCAACAAACTATTATAGTGTAATATATTAGTAATAAGTGTAGTAAGTATGACTGATTGTGTGTATGTGTTTGGGTTGTTGGTTACGTATCTCATAAATGCATTATTTAAGTACTTAAGTGTTTTATTATATCGTATTTATTTATTTAATTTTTTTCCATCTTCCTACCCCCAAAAGAAAATATACAAAATAAGCTGAAAAATACCAAGCATAATTTCATTCATAACATTTTTCTTTTAAGGGAAAGTACCCTACAGTGAGGCTTTAAGTTGGAACTATAAAGACAAAAGTTCTACAATCAAATTTTAACTTAAATTGAATGAAAAGTTGATCCCCAAAACGTTTACATCATATGAGACAGTTAACTTATACAGCTTTTGTCAAAGTAGACATACATTTTCCGATGTATGAAAAGTATAAACCGATTTTAACGATAGAGTCATTAGGATTCCTCAAGAACTAATCACGGACTGATTCTGTTTATGTTTATTGAGAGACAAACTTCGGTATATATTAAAACCCCGATTTAAAGGCACTTTTAAAAGAAGCTTAACTTTGAGGGCTATTGAACGATTTAGGACCCAGATATATTCCCCAAAAATTAGATAGACTATTAGTTCTAGTTTAAATCATATCTCTTTAGGAAAACACTTTACCATTTTATCAAAATTTTTTAAAAAAACACAAATATGTTGGGTTGGAACCAATATTTCAGTTCTTCTCTAAGTAGGGAGTTTCTTAATTTCACCTATACCTACTCATAAAATCATTCTTCCTTATTTATTCTATACATATTCATATGCCACAAAATTATTTTGGTTTTCCTGCAGCAGCATTCTGTTAGGTATTTATTTAAATAATAATCTTTTATTTTTGTTTCGTTTTCTTATTAGTTGTAGTTTATTTTTTAGGAAAAAAAATAAATTATAAATAAAAGCAAAATATTATTACAAGACTAATTGTATGGCAGCAGCAAACAGCAGCAGCAGTAGGCAAGTAAAGACGGACAGACAGTTGGACAGAAATACATATAGTATACTAGAGTCTGTGGGCCTGCATGCAAACGAATTAGTTTACAGTCAATATGCATGAGTGGTCGGTTTTTTTCGGTCTACTTATGACTATGAATAAATGTGAATTATATATATGTATATACAAAATACAGTTGGGAGCATAAATATAAGAAGACTAATTGGAGAAAGGAAAACTTTACCATTTCAAATTTTCAGATTTATTAATATATTAGAGAACTTGATTTGAACTTGTTATGACACTACGTGACTTTATTTAAACTAAAATTTCTCTAAAAGTTAATGATGGTTTGCTTGTTAAGTTTATTTTTGATAGTTCTCTACACATTCAGATGTCAGAACAATTGATTCGAAACAACTGAAATCTGAAATCCCTAAAAATGTTTCTTAATGTTGTCACTTTACGAATCTCAAGAGTATGATTGTAATTAACGGCTAGAATAACAAGCCGACATAGCTAAATTCGCCGCCGCCGTTTGTCATTTTGAATCAGCTTTGTTCTCTGATTACGGCGTTACAACTTTAATGATTTATTGATTAAAAATGGAATATTTACGATTACCAAACTCATGACATTCTTTAATGTTAAAAAGTCTTCGTAAAATAGTTAAATATACCAGAATTAGAGGAATACTAAGAGTGAACTGATATTGAAATATTGTTAGTTGTAGTGACCTTCTATCAATTAGGAAAAGTATTGTTGTTGCTGTAACAGTTCGACTGGGGCCGATAGTTCCATACAGGGGTATAAACTTTTAGTTAATACAGCTATCGCTATGTTGACAATTATTGACCGAGTCATATTCGGGTTGTTCCGAAGCAAAGATTCAATAGTCGTGGGAAGGACAAAGAAAAGTGTTTAAAAGTAGTGCAAACATCAAATTTGGTCCTCGAATTGTCCGGCATTCACTTAACAAGATGGCGAAACTCTTCACAATAGGACTGTACTGGATTCCTAGTCATCAACAACTTATACCTGGCATTACCATTGCGGACTCTCTTGCGAAAGAAGACTCCTCACTAGCAAGAGAGCATACCAACAACCTCGTTGGCACTCCGCTTGCGCAATCCATGTGGTCGACTGAGGCTACCAGCAGACTGGCAAAGATCAGTGTCCTTAATACAATCCATAACGATCTCAAGCCTTAAAAAACATTCTGAGAACGCAGCTACGCAACATTATGGAGGTAATGTGCCACTCTGGGTATTTGAGCTTCAAACTAGGAGACTGAACTTACAAAGTAAGGACTTCTGCGGAGCTACCAAGAGGGAGAGGAAATGTCTGTCTATGCCCTGCCCTAGCTAATCACAGATTAAACACTAAAGGTAGCAATTATCAGCACGACTTAACGGATCTCTCTGTGGTTGATGGATTCCGCAAGATAGATTCCTTCTTTCGTGCGACAAAATAGTTCGGATAGGATACCAGAGTTTTTCAGATGGAAGTGTTCTAATATGCCGATCATTCTCTATTTACAAAGTGATCAACCAGATGGACCCGCATGTGTCCCCAGCGAAGACAGCCTGCTAACCTTATCTAACCTATAATCTCCATTCAAAACCGTCAAAATCTTAGAAAGTGACAGAAAAGCTTAGAGTATACCCATACAGCCTGATCATTATGTGACTTTTGTGGAAATTGAAGCATGTTTCGGCTTAAGTTTCATATTATTGCTGGACACCGTTTTTCTAAAACTTTCAAAAATTATCGTCATATCGATAAAGGGCGATCTTTCATTATATATCTTTCACTATAAATTCGATTAAGATTAAGGAAATTTGTCAAATGATTGTCGTTTGAATCAAATACCTAACATTAAGGTGATCTTTTGATAATGGCGTTCAAGACCCCATATCTTATAGTATTACAAGCCATCAAAATATGATAAATATCAAGAAGTGCTTAAATCTAAGAGTAAATTGATATTTCATGAACATTATGCGACTTTTTCGTGTATGGATCGCCATGGTTTTGATTAGGTTTGTTTGAGAACAGAATCCAAAGAAATACTCTTAGGTCTCTATCGGGCCTGTTGTGCTCTTCTTTGCATGGCAATGTTAAACAATATTTTCATATCGATTCAGGGATTCAGGATGGTCCGGAAGATTTTTTAAAATTTCGACTACTAAAGGGGGTATATATAATTGCAGGATCAGGAAAATTTTGGAAAATCTCATCATTAGAATTAAATAATAAACATTGCACTAAACTTCTTTCGGAAAATCTTTTTAAAACTTTTAAACTTCTAAAGCCTATAATAGTGTCCCTATAACTACACCCCCTACTGTACATTTTTAAACTGTAAAAATCTCACACCATTCAACTTTATAGGAAGTATTCTTTTTCTATTTAAAAAAAAAAAAACAAATATTTACTTTTAGTTTTACTTTATTTTTAAAATTTTTTGTAACAAATTGCATTTAAAGCTTGAAGTTAATTTGTTTTGTGAAAAATAAATTTTCATAACGAAAAAAAAAATATATAAAATATTTCGTGCATGCATGTTGTAAATTATTATTATTACTTTGAAAAATTATTTAGTTTATAAGTGTTAAAAACTATTTAACACATTTTAGTTTTTCAAAACATAAATGCAAGGGCGGGGGAAAGAATTACCAGCAAGTAAATTGCTCTTAAAGTAGAGTTTAAAGAGCTGGTAATTGAAAATGTTTCAAATTGGTAACGGTAGAGGCAATTTAAAACGACGGTTTGTATGTATTTTGAATTTGTAAATGGAAATAATTGAAGATAAATGTGTTCAACAGAGAAAGAAATAGTGGAGAGTGGTAGGAAACTAAACTAATCAAGAGAAAAAGATTAAATACCTACAGAGTACCTACTAAAATGGTTACGAGGGAGCAGAAGAGTAGTCAAAGGTGGTATCATTGTATATCATCATATAATATGAACAACATTACTTACCATATTGCTTACCAGTCACCAAAGAGTAGTAGTCAAATATAGCAGTTGGAATGGGTCTGCTGACAACATAAAGGACAGAGAATGACAGTGTAGAAGGCTGAGGTTTTAAAAGTCCTCTTTTGATAGTCCCTTGTTAATTTAATACTCTTTAAAATATATCTCGCCTTAAAACATTAACGTCACTTCTCATTATTTCTTTAAGTGTAACTGCTTTTTGGAAACTTCATTCTTATCTTATGATATGAATGTAAAATGGATAATAATGACATGTACGATTGGTGGTAGGGCAAAATTAAAGATAAGACCTCTTTTTGGCTTATAGGAGAATTTCTTAAGAAAAAAAATTAAAAAAAACACCAAAAATAACAACAACAACAGCAGCAGCAGCATACAACTGATAAAAATCTTGTCGAAGGCATAATAATAATAAAATAACAGAAGAAGTTCGATTGTAAACGAACAGAACCTACAACACAAAAACACCAGCAGCTACAGTTACTTGGCAGGCAAACCAATAACAACAACCAACCAGCAACAACAAAACAGTTCAATAACAAAATCAGTGTTGCGTAAATACTGATATAATACGTGCCTTGTTGTAAAATACTGAGAAAGACAGGCCAGGGAACTAGAGGAGAGGGAAAAGCGATAATAAATGTTTAAGAACGCGAACAAGACTAGATGATGATGATGATGAGGAATGAATAAAGGAAGAGTATATTTGTTACTACCACAAGAAATTATAATTTGTTTTCTATATTGTACTAGTTTTTATGGTTCTTATTATTTTTTTGAAGCAGAAGATTTGTAGTTGTGACCTCTTTTCTTTTCTACCAATAATATTTTACAAATCAATAATAATGTTTCCTAATAATTCATCTATCTCTAGATTTTTTTGGTTTGGTTGCATTCACAATTTAAAAATTGCATTCATTTTGTAATTTTATTATTTGTTTGTTTGATTGTTGTGATTATTTTGTTTATTATTTGTGTCCTGATGGTAAGCATTTGGTAGTTTTGTATGGCATGTCTTGGGGCAATTGTTGTGTTATTTTATTTTTTTAATGATATTGATGGGTTGGGTCTTATGGCAGCAAAGCTGGGATCATCATTATTGTTTAATTTGGGGGAAAAAATATTTCTTTGCTTTTTGAGGAAGTTTAGAAAGGGTCAAAAGGTTGCCAAGTTAAAGGATTCCTAAAACGGCTTTATACTAAAAAGCTTGTACAAAAAGAAATGTGGTCAGTTTTAGGTTTATAGACTTTGGGAATGTATAATTATTATTAGAAGTTTGTACCAAGACTCGGAAATTTATTTCCGCATTCATCATCAATCAAACCGCCTTTAAAATACCGGGCTCATTTCAATGAATTTGATGTCGAAAATTAGCTTAAGTATCAGTTATAGGTTAAAGCTAAAAGCGAACAAATACTATAAGATCGTTATATAGCTTGTTCGGGAATTTAAGCAGGATTTGTCTTAAGTCATTATGTTTCGAAAACTTTCATATAATATCATATCGATGCAGTCTAAAGTTTCTAATTTACTTTAGACTGCATCGATATGATACAAGGAAGAAGATATAAAAGAGGTTGAACCTATATTTAAAACTTGACTGATTGAACTTTCCGATGACTTAACCGATTTTTAAATAAAGTTGTTTTCGCGCTGCTATAACCTATCAAACAGGGTTATTTAGGACATGATATCTTGAAAACTTGATGTGGTGGAGAAATTCCAAACCAGATTTCAAAGAGCTGTCAATCCTTTAGAGAAGTATATTTTGGTATCTGGTTTAAAAAGCAACTGACACAATATCATGTTGAGTTGACATGAGTCCCAGGGCATGGGGGAAACCTGGGCTGAGTTGATATGGGACATGAGGGCATCCAGGGAAATGAAATATCTGATGATTGCGCAATCGTCCCTAGACTTAACTCACACTTCCCTGGTGATCTTATCGAAATTGATAGATGACTGAGCTTTGAGTGAGACGGAACTCCAGATTGCTCTGGCCTACTCTGACAAAGAATAGGACTAGAACTCTCTTGTTTTTTAGTAAGAACTCGATTAGGCTTCTCACTGGTATAATTACTGGACACTGTATGATTGGACATATGTAGAAAGCTTAGAGTGAGACAAAACTCAGGTGATCAATATCTAGAATGCTCTTTCCCGCTCTGACAAAGGATAGAACTAGAACTCTCTTGTTTTTTTTAGTAAGAACTCGATTAGTCTTCTCACGTTTATAATTACTGAACACTGTACGATTGGACATATATATGAAGAAACGTATGGGCTACCCACGTTATTGTTTAGATGAGGAAGAAGATAAATCGGTACCACACCTTTTATGTGACTGCCCAGCCTTACAAGAGTACAAACTACTTCATCTTGGTAGAGCTCTTTTCCATGATCTGGACTGTATCAGAGATAAGTAACTACACAGAGAGAAAAAAACCTGAAAAAACCCGAAATTGATACATTCCGTTGTCAAAAGTGAGCTTACCACGTTTGTTAACATTTAGTTAACATGTGTATAAAATTTAAATAACACCCAGTTATCATTTTGACAACGCATCATTGTCATTGCAACAACGCACTGTTGTCATTTAGATTACGCTTTGTGCTATTTCGACAATGCATCGTTGTGATTTCGACAACGCAACGTACTGTTTGACAACATAGCGTTGTCATTTCGTTAACACATTATTATGTTTTTGTTGGTTTGATAAGGTTGTGTATTTTGTATACTTTTTTTTGTTGGTTTGACAACTATCTGAACATACATTGACAACGGATGTTGTTGAAAAATTATAAACACTTTGGTGTCAGTTTGGTACCAGTCGTGTATAATTTTAAAACGTTTTTTCCCTTTGTGTAGAAAATCATGGTGTCCACGGGAACCACATAGTCAATAAAATTAAGGAGGGAAGTCATTATCCTTTGTATGGTAATTCTGGCCCACAAGTCCTCCGATTGAACTCGCTAACTAACAAGGAACACACACATAATCTAACCTAATGGCAACCCTGTCATAACTCTCTGTTATTTTTTTTTTATTTCAATTCCATATTTATTTATTTATTATTAGTTGTGTTTTGTTGCTAACGTTCAAAGGCAATTTCATATAAATTTAAAATTTATAAACGTTAGGAGTTAACGTGTAAAATTATACAAGTTAATTTTAACGTCGATAAAAGTGCTACCAATTCAAAAATAAAAATACAAATATTAATGTGTTTATGTCAAACAATAAAAAAATATTTTAAAATAAAATTTAAATCAAAAAAAATATCAAATAAAAAACCTTTTTTAAGAAAATGTAAATAATTTCAAGATTTAGCAGATTTCTTCTGTGGAGTGATGCCAAGTCAGGTAATGTTCGTTTTGTTGCTAACTTTAAGCGTTAACACTCATTGATAGCAACAAAACACAACTATTGTTTGTTTTTACAGAATTTAAATTAAGGGTTATCAGTTGCAAAAGCTCAATCAAGGAATAAATAATTTATAGCAAAAAACAACAACAATAATTTGATTGCTATATTTGTATTATTTGGTTGTTATACTGTTGGCAAACTTATTATTATTTCCAATATTCCACAACTTGCTGGTAAAAACAGACTAAATAAAAATTTCAGAAAATTTATACGAATTAAAAACAAGGATCCTAAAGCTAAATTCCTTATTTTTCGTATATTTTAAAAAATTTGGGCACAAAAACACTTAAGTTATTTTGCCAGCAATCATTATATTATTATAATCGATTGTATATAGAAACAATCAAATAAATACAACTATACATTAGTATTAAATCAATAATTGAGATTGCAAAATAGACTTTTGTAATAAAAGCTTAAAGCTGAGTATATATAAATAAAGATGAATGAACTCTATTCAATGAAATTATTTTAATCAGGATTTTGTATAAAGACAATAACAAAAACCCAAAGACTAAGGTTAAAGTTCTAGTAGATTGGCGATATGAAAACCGATTTGTGGTTTATTAATTTTAATGATTACTGTTCAAACAAAACGACTACAAAACTTACATATAAGATTAAATATTTAAAGTTGAAAGAGCTTTGAAATGAAGAAAGAAGAACCATCAAATACTGAAAAACTAGTTGTAATTTTACTGCTGTGAACAGAGATTTCAATTTACTAGTAATTTTACACATTATTTATTTAAATCTTTAAAAGTGTGTTTAAACAGCCATGTGAATGCGTGAAAATGGCAAAGTAAACTTAACA
The DNA here is from genome assembly GCF_015586225.1 of Lucilia sericata. NCBI lineage: Eukaryota > Metazoa > Arthropoda > Insecta > Diptera > Calliphoridae > Lucilia > Lucilia sericata. The sequence continues at coordinate 13,143 of NW_023994154.1, read as the reverse complement.
CCACCACAAAAACCCCAAACAACACTGCAGCAATAACAACAACAATAGCAGCAGCAGCAACAACTTAATCATCAGTTGTAAATAATGGGAATGCGTGAAAATAGCAAGCAAGTCAAATTAACACCATTAAATAAATCAAGCAAAGTGTTGTTGTTCAGGCAAATAATGTTATTTTTTGGGGCGGATGATTTTAAAGCGTTGTTTAAGCCTACTTTTACTGCATACATTAAAGGAAAATTTATTTCTATTTAAAAACATAAAATAATAAAATTTTTAAAAAAATATCTGCTTAAATAATTAATTTATTTGTTTTATTTACACAAACAAATTAATTTGTTAAAATTGCAAAATATCAAAAAGCCATTAATTTCAATCTAGTAAAAATTTCGTAAAACAAAAACTCAACGAATTTCTATTAACAATTGACCAATTATAATACTACAGTCCCCAATACAGTCAGACAAACGATTTTATTTATTAGTCATGCAAAATAAAAGAACAATTTAAAGAAAATTGAAAATTTAACTCAAAGAAAGGCCAAGCAGAGAGAGAGAGAGAGGGTGGGTAATAAATTGTAAAGCTAAAAAGGCCAAACATATAAAAATTTTTAGACTTATGACTAAAAGTATGTGGTGTGAAGTTTACAATAAATAAATGAAACTACAGCAAGAAGCTACAAAATAAGAGATATAAACGACCACAAGAAAGGGGAAAAAACAAAACAAAGCACACAAATCAAAATTAATATTTATGATCACATGGATCATATGATAAACAGAAATGTAGACGAAAAGAAATTTGTATTTCAGCTTTAGCAAAACAGAAATGCCTGCGGAGTCACAGTGTCTTCCAAAAACAAACAATACAGACGGACGCAATACCAAAAAAACTGCAGCATGATCTGCTGCAAGAGCTACAGCAAAAAAAAAAAAACAGAGCAACGCAACAAAAATGTGCAGCATGTCATAAATTAACAACTCTGATAACTGCTTGAAAATAACGTACAAAACCCCGAAAAAATACACAACAGCAATCAACAATAAAAACCATAAAAATTTAATTTTTTTTGAAATATCATCAATGACATTTCAAACTATAAACATGTGTAAAAGTTATAAAACACCCACCATTATCTGTAGCATCATATTTTTTTTGGGGGGGGTGGGGGTAGATTCTTTAATAATTAAAGGCCTTAATCAACTGCAAGGGTTAAAGTTTGTTTTTTAAATATTTAAAATCGAAATAAAAAGTTTAAATTTTTCATTTTTTTACACAGCAAACGTAAAACCTATTGTTTAAACTGACCATAAAAATAGTAGAGAAGAAAAAAAATCGAAATTTATCTACCAATACCAGTATAGAAATTTGTAACAACAAATAAATTTGGTGAAATGTTTTTGTGCGCTTTAAACACTTTACCACTATGGTCAAGCACAACTGGGTGCCAAAGGCTAGAATTATGGACTAAATTTTGGTAGGTTATAGAGGGTTTTAAAGGGATACTATATAATATAACAATCCCAGATCGGCGAAATGGTATAGTTCTAACATAACAGCTAGATCGATCAGTAATTTTTTCCTTGATTGAATATTAGGAACTATTTTCTTCTATATAAGATCATTGCAGTTGCAAATTGAAGGTTTAATCTGGTTCCCCTTTCAAACTTTAGCTTTAGGATATCCATGAGTATGTATTACGATGGTGATCCTGTGATCTTTCTTTTATACTCTTCAGTCGATAATATTCTTTTATACTATATAGATCGTATCTATGTAATTGTTGGGCAATATATCAAACTGAAATATGCTGAAACGAGGATGAGGAGTTCACAAAATTCCATATTAGAAGAATGTCATTGATGTACAAGATCCAGCCATTTATTCCCCCTTTCTACTTCCCTCATTAATGTTATTTTATACTATATAGATCATATCTATGCACATGATCACCAATATCCTTAACTGAAACATATGAGGAGTTCCTTATCGAAAACGCAAGATATTAAGGACTTAACTAGTTTGAGTATTCCATGTTAAGAGAATGTGATCGATGTTCAAGATCAATTTAAGATGCTTGGGAGATTGGAACTTCGCCGTACTCCTAATGCATTAAATAAATCGTTCAGAATATATTTAGATTTTCCTAATCCTTGAATTTCTTTATATTCTTAATAAAGATCAGGAACAGTCTTCTTTTTTAAAAGATCACTAATTGAGAGGTTGAAACTTCATCGTGCTCTTAATCAAATAGATCATTCTGAACGATCTATTTATTTAGATTTTACTAATACGTGAATTTCTTTACATTCTTAATATAGATCAGGAACAGTTTTCTACTTTTAAAGATCACTACTTGAGAGATTGAAACTTCATCGTACTCCTAATGTATCAAATAGAACGTTCAGAATATATTTAAATTTTTCAAATACTTAAATTTCTTTACATTCTTAATAAAGTTCAGGAATAGTTTTCATCTTTAAATATCACTAATTGAGAGATTAAAGCATCAAATGGATCGTTCAGAATATATTCATAATACCTGAATTTCTTTACATTCCTAATAAAGATCATGAATAGTTTTCTTCTTTAAAAGATCACTACTTAAGAGATTGGAACTTTATCGTGCTCCTAAAGCATCAAATAGATCGTTCAGAATATATTCAAATTTTCTGACCTAAAGTTCAATCAGTAGTGATTAAGAATGTAAAGGAATTCAAATATGTTCGACTATTAAGCAATGACTCAAATAATACTGCTTTAAATTTTGGAATATCCATTGCACTTAGGATAGAGATATTCTTTCGGGCTTCTCTCTTCTTATACTCAGCAAAAACGCCAGCTATCGAGCCAATGTTAGCTCTTTCAGAAAATATCAATCAACAAAATCAGGAATTAGTAGTTGTTTAACCCAGTCGCGCAGTTTGGTTTCTGATATCGAGCTACTGTTAGCTTTTTCAGAAAATATCAATCAACAAAATCAGGAATTAGTAGTTTTTTTAACCGAGTTGCGCAGTTTGGTTTCTGATATATCATCAGGTGGTTCAATTTGTTATAGATATTCGTAACGATCATCAGGCCCACTTTTCTTTTCTTCCAAGATCACCGCAGCTACTTAAAAGAGGAACTAGTGTTCAAGCTTGTTTGTGAGCTAATCAATGAATAGCTTTGGAACTTTGCTTTGGATTACCCTAAAGAATCAAGAGCAGTTCCGACAGTGATCTTTTTCTGGCCATTTTATCTCTTATAATGTTCTCAAGGAAGCTGCTTACCTAACTTGCAATACTTGATATTCTCATATGATCAGCAATTTCTCAGCAAAATAATTTGATTTTTATAAAACGAGAATGTCAAGTTCCTCACCATTATTCTTGTCTTGTTGATCGCCAGTATCTTAGCTTGAAATAAAAGCTTTTGATTGAGATATTTCACAGCAGTTAGATCTTTCGGAGCAGAAAATGTTGGAGAAGCAAGAAGTGGGAAGGAAGAGTTTCTTATCTACGCGTCCTAGATCATCACTATCGCCCCGTTTGTTATGATTTCAGATCGAAGAGAGTAGGCTAGAGATCCTTGTGTTTTCATACATCCACGATCTTCTTGTTTTACAAGGTAATATCTAGTAATTGAGAGGGTGAGTAGTTACGATCTCTTGGATGTTCCAAAGGTTACATCAACCGATTGATCACTGATCCTGCTATGATCGCACATAGCTCAACGTGAAATGACACTAGCACTTGTCTGGTAGATCGTGACGATATAATGAGTAAAATCAGCAGTTAGATCTTACGAATCACATAAGATTGAAGAAGTGAGAAGGAAGAAGGAAGAATTCCTTTTCTTTACTATCCCTCCGTTTGTTTTGATTTAAGATCGAAGAGAGCTTTCATAAATCCATGATCTGCTTATGTTACGAGTACAAACGACTAGAAAAATAAGGTGTGAGAAGGATGATATCCTTATCTACAGGCCCAGACTCCTAGAATTTTACTTCTGGTTAAGCAAGTTAAGGATTTGATTTGAGATCGTAAATATCAAGCTAAAGGTCCTTTTGTGTTTACGAGTTTACATTTAGCAATTGAATGTCATTTGATCACATCCAGTAATTTAAAGATTTTTACTAAAACTTATTACTTTTAATGGTAGTCAGTAGGGTATTAAAAATAACCCAGAATTTAAAATTTAAATATTTTCGTTTTTTGCTATTTTTGTTTGGTTTGTTGCACAAGTTATGTGATACTTTAGTTTTTATGCTTGTTGTTGATGCTCATATGTTAAAGTTCTATTTTTTTCCACACCAACAAAAAACACACATAGATACAATTTAAAAAAGCTGTGATGTGACATTTTTTCCACATATTTTTTATGATTTTATGACTCTACTAAAAATGTTCGAAACAGAAATATACGTACGACAAACACGCGAGATGTTAACGACAATAGTGGCAGCAGCAGTAGTTCCAGGCAAAAGTGAAAAAATCAAAATAAATTCACTAAATTTATTCTATATAGTAGAAGAGAAGGAGAGGAGGAGAAAAATTGCTGTTCACCTTTTTTTCTTCATTAGCTGGGTTATTGATACTTTTTTTTTGTAGTTTGTTAAATGTCCATCAACGCAGCAACATGATGATGATGATGATGTGCTGTTGGTGAAACTGTTGACGGTTATGATGATGAACTCGTAATTAAATCGATGACATCTCCCCCAAACCATCAATGAATTTAACAACAACCTTTATGTTTCATTACGACCAAAAGTGGGGAAAAAATCAGAGAACATTTTTTGCTGTTATTTATATATATTGTATATTATTTTGTTGCCCGATTTACACGTCATATAGGAGCCGCATCATGCCACAACATAGTGGCATACGTTCACATAAAGTCTGCAGCAACTAATTATGCGTTTTCATGGGCTTGATTTTTCTCATTTGGTTTATTTGCCACATCACATCATGTTTTATTTAAATGATCTTTAATTGTAATTTTTGAACGTTGATTTGTTGTTTTGTTCTCTATATTTTGTCTTTAATTTAAGGAATTTTTTGGGGGAGCTTTAATTTCTTTTCAGAAGAAACTTATAAATATTTATTGCGATGAAAAAGCGGTTTGGTATGTAAGCTCACATGTCACGGGAATAATGAATTTATAAACATTAGGGAGGTTCACTGCACAAAATACTCAAAATGCAACCCTGTTTAAGCTACAACCTTTCTATCGGTAATCTACAACCTTTCTATCGGTGAAGTTGCAACACTTAATGTCTGGGAGCTTTGCGTCAACCAAAGTTCTCTAAGAAAGGTAAAGTTCTTGCTGGAGTTGACAGCTTTTGATTGAATAATTTGGGTCATAGTTCAGTTCTAGTTCAGATCAAGTTCTGTTCAATTTCAGTTCAAGTTCAGTTCTAGTCAGTTTCTAGTTAAGTTCTAGTTTAGTTCTAATTCAGTTCTAGTTCAGTTCTAATTCAATTCTAGTTCAGTTCTAGTTCAGTTTTAGTTCAGTTCTAGTTCAGTTCTAGTTCAGTTCTAGTTGAGTTCTAGTTCAGTTCTAGTTCAGTTCTAGTTCAGTTCTAGTTCAGTTCTAGTTCAGTTCTAGTTCAGTTCTAGTTCAGTTCTAGTTCAGTTCTAGTTCAGTTCAGTAGTTCAGTTCTAGTTCAGTTCTAGTTCAGTTCTAGTTCAGTTCTAGTTCAGTTCAGTTCTAGTTCAGTTCTAGTTCAGCTCTTGTTCAGTTCTAGTTCAGTTCTAGTTCAGTTCTAGTTCAGTTCTAGTTCAGTTCTAGTTCAGTTCTAGTTCAGTTCTAGTTCAGTTCTAGTTCAGTTCTAGTTCAGTTCTAGTTCAGTTCTAGTTCAGTACTAGTTCAGTTCTAGTTCAGTTCTAGTTCAGTTCTAGTTCAGTTCTAGTTCAGTTCTAGTTCAGTTCAGTTCAGTTCAGTTCTAGTTCAGTTCTAGTTCAGTTCTAGTTCAGCTCTTGTTCAGTTCTAGTTCAGTTCTAGTTCAGTTCTAGTTCAGTGCTGGTTCAGTTCTAGTTCAGTTCTAGTTCTAGTTCAGTTCTAGTTCAGTTCTAGTTCAGTTCTAGTTCAGTTCTAGTTCAGTTCTAGTTCAGTTCTAGTTCAGTTCTAGTTCAGTTCTAGTTCAGTTCTAGTTCAGTTCTAGTTCAGTTCTAGTCAGTTCTAGTTCAGTTCTAGTTCAGTTCTAGTTCAGTTCTAGTTCAGTTCTAGTTCAGTTCTAGTTCAGTTCTAGTTCAGTTCTATTTCAGTTCAAGTTCAGTTTTAATTTAGTGCTAGTTCAGTTGTAGTTGAGTTCTAGTTCAGTTCAAGTTCTGTTCAATTTCAGTTCAAGTTCAGTTCTAGTTAGGTTCTAGTTAAGTTCTAGTTCATTTCTAATTCAGTTCTAGTTCAGTTCTAGTTCAGTTCTAGTTCAGTTCTAGTTCAGTTCTAGTTCAGTTCTAGTTCAGTTCTAGTTCAGTTCTAGTTCAGTTCTAGTTCAGTTCTAGTTCAGCTCTTGTTCAGTTCTAGTTCAGTTCTAGTTCAGTTCTAGTTCAGTTCTAGTTCAGTTCTAGTTCAGTTCTAGTTCAGTTCTAGTTCAGTTCTAGTTCAGTTCTAGTTCAGTTCTAGTTCAGTTCTAGTTCAGTTCTAATTCAGTTCTAGTTCAGTTCTAGTTCAGTTCTAGTTTAGTTCTAGTTCAGTTCTAGTTCAGTTCTAGTTCAGTTCTAGTTCAGTTCTAGTTCAGTTCTAGTTCTGTTCTAGTTCTAGTTCAGTTCTAGTTCAGTTCTAGTTCAGTTCTAGTTCAGTTCTAGTTCAGTTCTAGTTCAGTTCTAGTGCAGTTCTAGTTCAGTTCTAGTTCAGTTCTAGTTCAGTTCTAGTTCAGTTCTAGTTCAGTTCTAGTTCAGTTCTAGTTCAGTTCTAGTTCAGTTCTAGTTCAGTTCTAATTCAGTTGTAGTTTAGTTGTAGTTTAGTTCTAGTTCAGTTCTAGTTCGGTTCTAGTTCAGTGGGTAGAACCAGCTGTCTTAAGAATAATCATATTCTAACATTATTACTTAATTACTATTACTGCAATTGTCTATAAAATGCCATAAAGGTACCATCAATATAAAATGTTGAAAATTAATTGAAATTTTTTGATTTGATAAGTTTTCTGTATATTTTTTATTATTACTACTATTTTAATGTTTTTAACGTGCCCGTATGCAATTTATTCATGAAACAACATATGTATAAGAGTGGTTGTGGCTTTTTGGGTAAAAAATTACAATTTTTATTTAATTTTAATACATATGAAAATGTTTTTTTAATTTATTTTTTTCCTTTTTTTAACTACAACATTTATTTTATTTAATTTTAAATTTGGTAATTCAATAAAACGTTTAAAAAAGGCTGGAAAAATTAATGTCAACAAATGTGTGTGTGTGTGAGTGTGTGTTTGTATAAACAACAAAATATCTAAATAAATAAATTGAGTTAAATAATAAAAACAGTATTAAGTTTTAAATTTAATTTAAATAAAATTTGTTGCTTAAATTAAGAAATTTAAAGTTAGTTTTAATGACATTTTCATTACAAGTTTTTTTTTTTTTTTTTGGAAAAACTATAAAATATAATTAACAGATCACCAAGTTAAACGTTTCAATTTGTTGTTTAGGCTTTAAATCTGCAGCGTTTAGATCTATATATATATATTTTTTTGAAATTTACAGTTTTTTTAAAGAACTTTTTCATGTTAATTTTAAAACCAGCATATATGTTTAATTGTTAGAATGTTTAGAGAGGGAAATGTTTTAATTAGAGACCTGTTATATGTAAATTTGGATTTGGAGGGATCTTGTTTTACGGTTGTTGTGAGAGTTGAAATAAGCCGAAATTTATTGACATTTCCAACTAAAGTCCAGTACAACATGTTAATATGATTGTTGCTTTATGAACTTAAAAATTCACTAATAAAAGGCATATTATAGGATTCTTTAGTGATCGATAATATGATCATAAGAAGCTTTGCAAAGCTTTCTGATCGTTTGTAATGTTTCTTTAGATCGTCATTGTCTTAATATCAATGTTCGTAGATATTGATATATGTATGTATCTGCTTGATCGCCAATATTTCAACAGCAAATATTCCGGGAATACTTCAGTGAAAATTCCAGATAGTGTGCACACAGTTAAAATACAACTTTGTGTGCTTTAGATCTCCAGTATCTAGCAGAAGAGCCATGTAGTTTGAGGTTCGATTCAAGAATGAAGAGTAGTTCCATAAGATTTTAACTTTCAGCAACCAGAAACGGAAGGAAATTCCAATGGAGTTAGATAATTTCAATGATTGATGTTTGATCATGAAATGCCTTGTGAAAGCTTCCCACACAAAACCTTGCGGAAGCTTTTACAAACAAATATGTGTTAAATGCCTTATTCAATATATGTTTTCTTCAGTTATCTTATCTTTTTCAACCACTGTATGAGCTTTGTGACGACTCATACCGGACCATAGTTTTGCGGGCAACTGGCCACCCGTAGTACCAGATTATGTGGTTCTCTGGTTAGACCCCATGTCAAATCATACCAAGGACTAGCCGAGGAGTGAAGTGACATCACCAGTTTATAGTCCCGGCAGACAGGAGGTATTGATAACACCTCTTTTTCCCCGGATAACCAATCAGATCAGGGCGCCTAGAAAGAGATACTTCTGTTTCGATATTCCCTTGGTATCCAGAAGAAGAAGAATAAAGTTTAAGGTTTAATTCGAGAACGAAGTGAGCAGGGTCAAGATCTTCGTCTTCTCGCTCGCCAGCAATGAAACACAGTTGTTAATTCTATAGCAGTTAAGTAAGTTCTGTTTTACAATTTGATGCCAGCATTAAGCCGAAACTTTTCAAAATGACAGAGCATTCAAAAGCTTTCGATTTATGTTGAGTGTTTCTGTGTCGTGTTTTGAACTTCTTTACTTCAGATTTATGATAGTTTTATATGCTATGAAATGAAATTTTTAAGCTTTTCAAACTTAGACATCTTTCAAAAGCTTTGAAAGTTTTGCATATTAAGCAGAAAATTTTCGTACTTAGAAAGCTTTCAGCAGCTTTCGTGTTTTGAACTTTTTTGCTTCAGACTTATGTTATTTGTATATCCTACCAAATGAAATGTTTGAGCTTTTCCATTTTTAAGATCCTTCAAAAGCTGTAAAAGTTTTGAGGGCTTTTGTTGAATAGAGTTTTAAACTGCTTTGCTTCAGGTTTAAGATATTTTTATATCTAAATATTACACTGTTAAACATTTTTAAAGAAATTTCGCAATCAAATATTTTAAACATAAAACTTTTATCTTCCATTTGGGAAGCTTTAAACATTAAAACAAAACTCAACATGACACCTTTGTAGGGGGTATGCAAATTTCTATAAGAGATTTCTTACCCAAAAACAAAAACCATTAACTTTAAGCTAAAATTTCTAGTTAATTTCAATACAAATCAGAATAAATTAAAGATTTCCTAAGAAATAATTTTAGCTTAAGGCTTACAACCAAATAATGATGAATTTCTATACACAGCATGATTAATGATTTAGTAATATACATTTCACCAACATCATTTACAAGTACCGGGAGGGGTAAAAAGCGTTATCAAGACAAACAACAACAGCAACAACACATAACACAAGTTAAATGTTTAAACCAATTAAATTTAATTTTCTTAAAAAGTGTGACCATAAAGAAAAATCTCAACTTTAGTAGAGTAAAAAATTAAAAAAAAAAAACATAAAAATCAATTTATGTAATTTTTTTTTCATATGTATGAAAAAAATATCGACAAACAACCATAAATTAGTAATGGCCAGTTTCTTTAACAAGCTAAGAAAACACAATCAATAGCAGACAGAGACTAGCTAGGGGAAGGACGGACAGAAACAACAAGTAATACATCAAAACATCATTAACAGATCCCAGAAATCGAAACGGCCACAAACCACTATAGCAGCAGAAATTTTTACAAAAAAAAATCTTACAATTTTTCAAGCAACATGTTAAAAATTAATGAGTTTTTTTTCTCTTCACTAAAGCTGTGGTGCTAAAGTGAAGTTGTAACTCTAGCTATACAGCTAAAGTTACAAACTTCACATACTTGTAGCTGTTACTTTTTTCTTCAGTTTTAATTAAAAAAAATGTTTTACTATTTATGTAAATTTCCAGTATTAAAAAAATAAACAAACAATATTTATTTAATTATTACAAGTCATAAATTACAAGCAGGTAAATATATATTTGAACCAACATGTTCTTTATAAATACAATTTTTTTATATTATTTTAATTCTTCGAGAGGTATTTAACGTTCTTTTACATTTTCTAGTGGTAGATTTATAATGTACGAGTATTTCAATACTATTCTTAAGTTGAAATTGTTTTACAGATTCTAAAATCGTATTTGAGTAAATGTAAACATGTCTCAAGTGTTGTGGTATGTCTAAGAAGAATGAGGCGAATCGTATGACTGCAGTGACTTGTGGATTTTGAACGTTTGTTTGGGGGCATGTAACGTTGTAATGTTGCTTTTTTTTTTTTGTTTTTGTGTGTTTAAGAACAAGTCATTAGAAAATTTGTTGGTTGTAAGTATGTCATTATGTTGGGCTAAGAAGAACTTAATGCATTTTAAGTAGTGCATTCATACTAAAAACAGCATATATAATAATAAACGGGCTATATTGTAAGATATATGAAGAAATTATGATGTGTGGGGAATGGTTAGTGGTGGAGACATGATTACATGTTTAAACTTTTGTTCCATAAAAGCTGTGAAATAACTATACTCTCTCTAACCAGACAATACTAACCAATAGAATACAATAGCGAACAAACTATTTTATAGGGAAACGTTTGATGGGAAGACCCTTACATAATGTTTAGAAACTTGGTTTCCTGAACATAGTTTCTTAGTTCGTGTGGCATGTTATAACTGAATTAACATTACTTCCAAGATATTTAATTTTAATGTTGAAGTAAGTCTGACAATGACAAAGTGTTCCAAAGCAAGTCTATCCTTTACACATGGTCTTTATTCGCCTGAATACGCATTTAGATTACGTAGCATTACATTAATCTCAGTACGTAGAGTTCGTGTTGGATGTTATATCTGTATTAACATCGCTCCCAAGATATTTAGTTCTAATGTTGAAGAAAGTCATATCTGGTTTAATATCGCTCCCAAGATATTTAGATCTAATGTTAAAGAATGTCTGACAATGACAAAGTGTTCTAAAGTTAGACTATTCCGCAAGCTCTATATTCGTCTGAATCCGCATTTAGATTACGTGGCATCATACTAAACTCAGGAATACTCATTCTGAACGTAGAGTTCGTTCGAGTTATATCTGGATTATGAAAGCCTGGACTATCCTTTCCGCATACTCTAAATTTGTTTGAACCCACATTTAGATTACGTAGCATCATACTAATCTCAAGATTGCTCATTCTGAACGTAGAGTTCGTGACGTATGTTATAACTAAATTAACATCGCTCCCAAAACATTTAGTTCTAATATTGAAGAAAGTCATATCTGGATTAACATCGCTCCCAAGATATTTAGATCTAATGTTGAAGAAAGCCTGACAATGACAAAGTGTTCCAAAGCAGGTCCACATGATCTTTATTTGTCGTAGAGTTCGTGAGGGGTGTTATATTTGGATTAACATCGCTCCCAAACTATTTAGTTCTAATGTTGAAGAAAGTCATATCTGGATTTATATCGCTCCCAAGATATTTAGATCTAATGTTGAAGAAGTCCTGACAATGACAAAGTGTTCTAAAGACTGAATCCGCATTATGGTTACGTAGCATCATACTAACCTCAGACATGCTTATTCTGGATTGGTTTCTCGTTCTCTTTTCGTTAGCTTTAACCCATAGGATCTTTTTAGTTCTAATTACTGATTTATTATTCCAAGTGGCCGTTTGGAATTCTCTCGTTTGTGTTTTGTTCGTGGATAAGCTGATTAAAGTTTGCGCTCCAGAGTTGGTTTGTTTTGCAAACATTTCGTGGACCAAACACGTTAACATCCCGATCTCTGACTTCAACTTTATCATGTTTTTAATAAGGATGTTAAAAATAGGAGCATTTCTCACGACAGTTACTGGACTTTACACTAATTTATTGTAGAGTTAATGTTTTTAATAAAGTATTGGAAATGGAAGTTTTACTTTAAAACTTAATGTTATAGGTTTTCGGATTCTTATTCTGAAGGATGTTTTATAATATTCGACTGGTTTTTTAATTTCTTTAGCTTGATCAGTTTTTAGAATGGAAACTAAAGAATGTTTTAAAACTCTTATCAGTAAGAGATGTGTTCACCGGTAATAGTTTACAGATGACAAATAATACTAAATATTAGACTATATGAATGATATTTTGATATATCGCGAATAAATGTCGAAAAGGAAGTATCAATATCTTAGCCGATCTATTAGAGAAGTATACATAGTTCCGAAATACTGAAATAGTTAGTTCATATACAATTGGGAAATGCACGTTCAGATCGCTTGAGGTCAAGTAATCAATTCCATCAGATTTCGAGCAATGATCGATTTTGTATAAAAATTCCATAAAAAACTCAGAACTAAGTAACAGACTAGACAACAAGTCATTCTTGACATGTACAGAGGAACAATTTCGGAATGTTTTAAATAGGGGAGACCATTTGCGGTCGCATAAGTCTCGATATTATAGACTTATGTATATACATAGGCTTTAATCAATATATGTATGTACCAAAAGAAAACCAAGAATGAGCTCTAATACGGGAGGCCCTAAGTTAATACCCCTTAGGCAATAAACCTCGATACGCAGTGTTCGTGGAAACAATATAAACTGCCTTAATTAGACTTGAAATTGGAAAAGTTGGTTTAATTAAGTCCCATTCAGTTAATAAGAACATTAATTACAACTGAACACCTTCTAACGCGACCACAAGTCTCCCCCATTTTCTCCAGCCAAATACAACACAACCAGGCAAGCCAACCAACCATAATTATGGCATAACGATTACATGGATGGCTTGTTAATACAATGTCTGATTGTCTGGCTGGTTGGATGACAAAAACAAACTAAACAAATATTCATTGAAAATTAAGCAATTCATGCTTAATTTAAAATTTTTCTAATGTATTTTCTATTGTATT